>NC_091956.1:6405037-6452537 GCF_031021105.1 Erythrolamprus reginae
TCCTTGTGTGTCCAATCACACTTGGCCAATAAAATTCTATTCTATTCTATTCTAAATTCTTTCATTGTTACTCTCTGCAAATAATTTTTTTAAGCCCTTATCAGGGGATAAAATAATGTGCTATCTATCTATCTATCTATCTATCTATCTATCTATCTATCTATCTATCTATGTAACTATCTATCTATCTTCTATCTATCTATCTATCTATCTATCTATCTATCTATCTATCTATCTATCTATCTACTAAATCTGCACTTCTATTCTACTAGATTTTCTCATCATTCCTATCACCCATTTCCTCCCACGTTGACTGTATGGCTGTAACTTGTTGCTTGTATCCTAAGATTTTTATTAATATTGCTTCTTCATTGCTTATTTGACCCCTATGACAATCATTACGCTTCGTACCACATGATTCTTGACAAATGTATATTTTATTTTATGTACGCTGAGAGCGTATGCACCAAGACAAATTCCTTGTGTGTCCAATCACACTTGGCCAATAAAAATTCTATTCTATTCTATTCTATTCTATTCTATTCTAAAGCTATCTAGTTTCTTCTACCTGAACACACAAAGAAAAGAGGTGCAGGATTCCACTGTTAACTTAGCCGATATCAGGATCTTAAAATCGAACTACGACAACTCTGGCACAAACCAGTACAGGTGGTCCCAGTATTATTATTATTTAGTAGATTTGCATGCCGCCCCTCTCCGTAGACTCGGGGCGGCTCACAACAGTAATAACACAATATATAACAACTCTAATAGTTAAAAGTCACTAAAGTAGTAATCGGCACACTGGGTGCTGTGCCAAAAGACCTCAGCCAGCATTTGAAAACAATAAACATTGACAAAATCATGATCGGTCAGTTGCAAAAGGCCACTGTACTTGGTTCCGCGTGCTTCATATGAAAATACATCACACAGTCCTAGACGCTTGGGAGCTGTTCAAGTTGTGCTATTCTGATATGAAATCCAGCATATCATTCTCATTTGCTGTGTATTACTGTTTTCATAAATATATTATTATTATTATTATTATTAATAATAATAATAATAATAATAATAATAATAATAATAATAATAATAATAATAATAATAATAATTGCATGGACAGTTCTTGGAGAAGATTGAAGGCAAAGTGGATAAAGAAAAGGCCTGGTCATGGCTTACAAGTGGAACACTCAAAAACAGTGGTCCCCAAACTACGGCCCGGGGGCCGGATGCGGCCCGCTGAGGCAATTTATCTGGCCCACGGCAGCCCACGAGATTTTATCAATAGATATAATAAGCTCCTGAATCTCCTGTCAACTCACCGCGGTCTGCTGCTGAGCGAGGAGGCGGTACAGAGGCAAGGGGCGGGGAGGATAGGAGGGAGATAGAGAGAGAGGGAGAGATACAAAGAGGGAGAGAGAAAGAGAATGAGTGAGAGAAAGAAAGAGAGAGAGGGACAGAGAAAGAAAGAGAGAGAGAAAGAGGGAGAGATAGAGAGGAAGAGAGAAAGGGGGATAGATGGAAAGAGTGAGAGAGAGAAAAGAGAAAAATGAGAAAATGATGGAGAGAAAACGAGGGAGAGGAAAATGAAACAAATGAGAGAGAAGGAAGAAAAGAGAGAGGGAAGAGAAATGGAGATGAGGGAGGGAGGGAAGGAAAGAAGGAGAAATGGAGGGAGTTTGTTGATTTAAGTTTAAATTTACTTGTTAATAAAGAAGTATAAATTACTTTATTACTTAATTATTTAATTACTTCTTTATTTTAAATATTGTATTTGTTCCCATTTTGTTTGGGCATAGGGATTTGTTCATAGGTTTTTTTTATAGTCCGGCCCTCCAACAGTCCGAGGGACAGTGAACTGGCCCCCTGTGTAAAAAGTTTGGGGACCCCTGCTCAAAAAGGAGACAGAAGGACTAATACTGGCGGCACAGGAACAGGCCATTAGAACAAATGCTGTCAAAGCCAGAATTGAAAAATCAACAGACAATCCAAAGTGCAGACTCTGTAAAGAAACAGATGAAACAATCGATCACATACTCAGCTGCTGCAAAAAGATCGCACAGACGGACTACAAGCATAGACATGATGCTGTGGCACAGATGATCCACTGGAACTTGTGCCGGAACTACCATTTACCAGTGGCAAAGAACCGGTGGGATCATAAGCCCGAAAAAGTGATCAAAAATGAGCAAGCAAAACTACTGTGGGACTTCCGACTTCAGACTGACCGAATTCTGAAGCATAACACACCAGACATCCTGATTGTGGAGAAAAAGAAAGTATGGATCATTGACATCGCAATCCCAGGAGACAGCAGAATTGAGGAGAAGCAGCTAGAGAAATTAGTGAAATATGTAGATCTGAAAATCGAGCTGCAACGACTCTGGCATAAGTCCGTGAAAGTAGTCCCAGTGGTACTTGGCACGCTGGGCGCAGTCCCAAAGGATCTCAGCGGACATTTGAAAACCATCGGAATTGACAAAATCTCCATCTGTCAATTGCAAAAGGCCGCTTTACTGGGATCGGCAAACATAATTCGCCGCTACATCACGCAGTCCTAGGTGCTTGGGAAGCGCCTGACTGGTGCTGAAATACGAAATCCAGCATAGTGATCTCATTTACTGTGTTGTACTGACATAATAATAATAATAATAATAATAATAATAATAATAATAATAATAATAATAATAATACAGTGAGTTGCCTTAAGGAGCAGAAATATTAGAAATATTAAAAATGAACACAGGAGGAAGTTATCTGCCAGAACTGAAATTCAATAAAAATATGTTTTAAGGCAGAAAGGTGAGTTAGGAAAGCTTTAAAAAAAAAAGCAACTAAGACAAAAAGGCTAATATTTAAAAGCATTGATGTCACGGATCCTGGACAATCCTGAGTCAGCGCTTCGATCAGCCCTGGATTACCTGACCCAGTAATTTTCCCCAAAGTGAAAAATAAAAAAGAGTTCAGACTTGGCAGTAAGATAAGTTATTATAACGTCATCTGTTAACGTCTCCTCTAAGCAAAGCAAGGTCTGTGGAATCACTAACCCGGTTACATTAATGGCATCTTCATTAACTATTGCTTAGCAGAGTCATTTTTTCTGGAACAATTTATCTCTAGGGATTGTCTTCCAAAGAAACCATAAATTAGTTTTGAACTAAGAAAGCCAATTCTTGTTTTCATATTTGTCTGAATTTTTAAAAAGAAACCAGCCTCAAAGTGCTTCATTTGAATTGAAACCCAGATTGAAGGTCTGAAGACTTACCCACTGAGCATATGATTACAGGTAATCCTTAATTTATAACAGTTTATTTAGCGACTGTTCAAAGCTCTGTCACTTTAAAAGTGATTTACAACTACTTGTCACACTTATGACCATTGGGTTTTACATACTGTCACAACCAGTTTGCCCAGCACCGGAAATGTGAGCACCATCATCAATTATTATGGTTTAGTGTATTCTATAAACCATCTTACATCTGAGTAATGCTTAGCACAACCCAGTGAAGTTGGTGAATTTTATTATTTCCATGTTAGAGAAAGGGATTTGAGGCAGAAAGAGAACTTACATGTAGTAAGTTACTAGCTGAGCAAAGATTTGAATGCGGGACTGCTTAACTCAGCATAGATAGATAGATAGATAGATAGATAGATAGATAGATAGATAGATAGATAGATAGATAGATAGATAGATAGATAGATTAGATAGATAGATAGATAGATAGATAGATAGATAGATAGATAGATAGATAGATAGATACACACACATACATAGATACATAGATAGATACATAGATAGATACATAGATAGATAGATACATAGATACAAAGATAGAAACAAAGATAGACAGACAAACAGATATGATAGGTAGGTAGGTAGGTAGGTAGATAGATAGATAGATAGATAGATAGATAGATAGATAGATAGATAGATAGATAGATAGATAGATAGATAGATAGATAGATAGATACATAGATACATAGATACATAGATACATAGATACATAGATACATACATAGATAGATAGATAGATAGATAGATAGATAGATAGATAGATATAGACAGACAGACAGACAGACAAACAGATATGATAGATAGATAGATTAGATAGATAGATAGATAGATAGATAGATAGATAGATAGATAGATAGACAGACAGACACACATAGATACATAGATAGATACATAGATAGATACATAGATAGATAGATACATAGATACAAAGATAGAAACAAAGATAGACAGACAAACAAACAGATATGATAGGTAGGTAGGTAGGTGGGTGGGTAGGTAGATAGGTAGATAGGTAGGTAGATAGGTAGATAGGTAGGTAGGTAGATAGATAGGTAGGTAGGTAGGTAGGTAGGTAGGTAGGTAGATAGATAGATAGATAGATACATAGATACATAGATACATAGATACATAGATACATAGATAGATACATAGATAGATACATAGATAGATACATAGATAGATACATAGATAGATAGATAGATAGATAGATAGATAGATATAGACAGACAGACAGACAAACAAACAGATATGATAGATAGATAGATAGATAGATAGATAGATAGATAGATAGATAGATAGATAGATGATAGATAGATAGATAGATAGATAGATATAGACAGACAGACAAATAGATATAGAGTAGATGATAGAGTACAGAGAGAGAGAGAGAGAGTAGATGATAGAGTAGATAGGATAGACAGAATAGATGATGGAGTAGGATAGATAGATAGATAGATAGATAGATAGATAGATAGATAGATAGATAGATAGATAGATAGATAGATGAGAAAGAGAGAGACAGACAGAGTAGATGATAGAGTAGATAGAAAGATAGATAGGTGAGAGAAAGAGAAACAGAGAGAGAGAGAGAGATGATTGAGCAGAGAGAGAGAGAGAGAGAGTAGATGTCAGAGTAGATAGGATAGATAGACAGATAGAATAGGTAGATGGACAGATACAATAGACAGAGAGAGAGAGATCCTCTATTTTACCATCTCATTTATTAAAAAGTTGATATTTGAAAACGATTTCAATACTCCAACTATTTCAACGGTGGAAAACAACACCAGAAATAGGTAATATGGAATATCTTTAAAAATACAGTACCTGATTCTGGAACGCTACAACTTATTCCCATCCACCTTTCTAAAGAGGTATTTAAAATAAAATGCCAAAATAAATGTGTGCACCTTACTGAACATTGAACCATCCTAACGATATCCATACAGTGGGAACCCTTATTTTAGGAAATGCTGGCTTCCCCCAAATAAACATGTCAGGTCAGGTCCAGATTCTTTGGCGTAGGATTTGAACCTTCTTCTCAAAGACAAAAAGCCAACCCCAAGCAACGCTGCTCACCTGGCTGTTTCCTTCCATTCCAGCTCTTGTCCATCCACAGGTAGAAGTTCATCCAGTTCGGTGAAGAGTTGTGGCGGTGCAGGGCTGTCGTCATCTTCCCCCAAGATAAAACGGATGCGCTCGGCGGCGGGAGAGACTGCAGAGGTGAAAATACTGCGGTTAACAGACTGTAGAATCACCAAGGAAGTGCGAGTCCTCTCCTTCACCTCCTCCCCACATCCGTTGGGTTTCTTCTGCTGGTGGTCTCTTCCATCTGACATGTTAAAACTGGGTTGTCCTTCCTCTCCTTTTATTTTTTATTTTTTGTCCTTAAACTTCCCAGCTCACCTACGTCTCTTATTTCTCCCTTCCTACATTTACTTCTTAAAACTTAAAAGCTTGGGGTAAAGTTCAAGAGGACAAGCGGCTTCTCTCCCAGCTCATTTAAGATGAGCAAAACCCACACGGCTCCTCGTCAAAGGAAAACCAGAACAGAACTTCTGGGCTCCGGACCAATTTGTTCTCTGGTAGATGCCCAAAGAACTTTCATATTCCGATCAGCTGAGGTCCTTTCAAGACTTTTTCTTTATAGGCAAAGAACCGGTTCAAGCCAAACTATCTAGGGGGGGGGGACACAGAGGAAGTGGCCACCCATTGCCAATTCCCCCTCCCTTTGTGGAAAATGGGAACTGTCGTTAGCTTGCGAGGCAGCGTGTTGCCCCTCTAAGACTCATTACCAATGTCAAAGGGAATATTTAACAAAATACGTCTCTTTCCTACTTTTGCACACAGGAGGCTGTGTGTTTTGCTCAGTTTGGTTATCCAACACACCAGCGAAAAACAGAGAAAAGGAAGAAAGAAAGGGCACAAGGCAAACACGGGGCATCAAATGGTGTTTATATTATGTTTGAATGCATAAAAGGAATATTAATTGTGGCCTTGCATTCGCAAACAAGTGGAAATTCATCGGCCACCTTTTAATCTTAAAAAAAGAGAGAGGAAGTAAAATTGGGGGGATAAATCACAAATTGCTCAGTATATGGTCTCAAACAAGGTAGTAACAGATACTCATGCCCTCATCACCTCGAGGTTCGATTACTGCAACGCTCTCTACATGGGGCTACCTTTGAAAAGTGTTCGGAAACTTCAGATCGTGCAGAATGCGGCCGCGAGAGCCATTGTGGGGCTTCCTAGATTCGCCCACGTTTCTGCAACACTCCGTGGCCTACACTGGCTGCCAATCGGTTTACGGTCACAATTCAAAGTGTTGGTAATGACCTTTAAAGCCCTACATGGCATTGGGCCAGAATACATCTGGAACCGCCTTCTACCGCACGAATCCCAGCGGCCGATAAGGTCCCACAGAGTTGGCCTTCTCCGGGTCCCGTCGACCAAACAATGTCGTTTGGCGGGCCCCAGGGGAAGAGCCTTCTCTGTGGCGGCTCCGGCCCTCTGGAATCAACTCCCCCCAGAAATTAGAACGGCCCCCACCCTCCTTGTCTTTCGCAAATTACTCAAGACCCACCTTTGTCGCCAGGCATGGGGGAGTTAGGATATTCCTTCCCCTAGGCCATTACAAGTTATGTATGGTATGTTTGTGTGTATGTTTGGTTTTTATAATAAGGGTTTTTAGTTGTTTTATTAAATTGGATTGTTACATGGTTTTTTTATCATTGTTGTTAGCCGCCCCTAGTCTGCGGAGAGGGGCGGCATACAAATCCAATAAATAAATAAGTAAGTAAGTAAGTAAGTAAGTAAGTAAGTAAGTAAGTAAGTAAGTAAGTAAGTAAGTAAGTAAGTAAATAAATAAACAAACAAACAAACTATATGGCTCAGCGTGAAGTAGCGTGTAGCACCTCAACCTGAGCTTCTCGGCATAAGGTGTCATCAGACATTGGTTTCCTCTCCCTAGACCAACAACTCTTAATTAACCCAAAAGATTATAAATTAGAGTTTGATAAAGAAATTTGCCATTTTTTCAGGTTTCATTGTCCGAAATAGAATTCCATCAGAAAACCCAGAACTCACCAAAAACTATTTTGAAGATCTGATCTAAGGGACATTGCTTTGCTTTCTACATCTCATTACATTGCGTGGATTGATAATCTTTAGAATGAGAGGGGATCCCTCAGCATGGGAGAAATGAAGAAATAAGCAATAGGGACAGCAACAATTCTATATTATAATCACATACATCTATAAATGCAAATTATTAAATATTTGCATGCATGAAAAGCAACAAGACAATTAGGTTCTAAAGCGGTTAGAAACCTGAGTTATTAGAACAGGAAAAACTATATTGCTAAGTTAATCATTTTCATTAGTTATTCCATGCATACATTAGTATTACTAATATCTAATACTGCCAGTTAAAGTCTTCCCTTGCTTGAGTAATCAACTAAAAAGACCACAGACTATGGCTTAAAAACAATTTGACAGAAAGAGCTTGCAAACTCTTTGGACATTCTTAAATAATAGAAAGACTGATACAAACAATATTTTGCACGCTATATACCAAGGCGTGAGTGGGTGGGAGAAAAGAAGGAAGGGAGGAAGGAAGGAAGGAAGGAAGGAAGGAAGGAAGGACGGGAGGGAGGGAGGGAGGGAGGAATCCATTCCAATCAAAGCTATTCAATAGAATTCTTTACAAAAGAGAAAGAAGATAGTTCATCGATTCCAATTTAATTCATTCAAATAGTTAAAATTGCGCTACCAACCTCTGCCCCAACTAATATATTTTGGGGAGGGGTTGAACCTGATTCTTTCCTCATTTCCTAGGTCCCACTCCCAGACACTTTTACTTCAAAAACTGGCCCAGTGATTTCTTAAAACATTAATTGGTAAGGGCATCAATTTATTTATCAGAGGGAGGAGCTTCCATAGTAGATGAAACAACTCCAGTAACCTGCTCCAAGAAAGAAATATCCTTACTTAAACATAGATTACTAACTTGGAGAAAGCCTCTTAATTCATTGACAAGTCAATGGTTCAGAAAAAGTAATAGTAACTTAGGACCCACATCCCTTACCCAATTACAGTGGTACCTCATCTTACGAACGCCTCTTCTAACGAACTTTTCAAGATACGAACCCGGTGTTTAAGATTTTTTTGCCTCTTCTTCCGAACTATTTTCACCTTACGAACCCAAGCAGCTGCTGCTGGGATGAAGGGGTTTCTTTCCCCCCCCCCTTTTTTTGAAGAAAGAAAAGGGAGGGGCTGCTTGGAGTAGGAAACATTTTGCAGAGAACAACGTGCTTGCAAAGGAACTGAAAGGGTGTCTTTTTAAGAAAGAAAAGGGAGGGGCAGCTTGGAGTAGGAAACATTTTGCAGAGAACAACGTGCTTGCAAAGGAACTGAAAGGGTGTCTTTTTAAGAAAGAAAAGGGAGGGGCAGCTTGGAGGAGGAAAGATTTTGCAGAGAACAACGTGCTTGCAGAGGCACTGAAAGGGTGTCTTTTGAAGAAAGAAAAGGAAGGGGCGCCCCCCTTGCCTTTCTTCCTTCCCACTCACCCTTTAGCCTAGCCTTGCTTCTTCCACCCGCCCCCTTTAGCTGCTCCTCCCTGCCCTCTGTTCGCCTCCCTTCTAAAGTTTGGGATTTTCCTGAAGGATTTGCACACATTATTTGCTTTTACATTGATTCCTATGGGAAACATTGTTTCATCTTATGAACTTTTCACCTTACGAACCTCCTCCTGGAACCAATTAAGTTCGTATGATGAGGTACCACTGTATTTCACAGGTTTTGAGATGTCCAAACCCCTATTGAGGATTGTTAGAAGAATCACTGGTTCCATGGATCGCTGACCAAGGTGCTGATTTTGACTTCCATTGAATGTTCCACTACACTGAACATAATCTGCCAATACCTGTAGTCATCACCATCACAGGGGTCCCCAAACTTGGCAACTTTAAGACTTGTGGACTTCAATTTGTGAACTATAACTCCCAGAATTCTCTAGTCAGCATAAGATAGTTGGAGAATTCTGGGAGTTGAAGACCACAAGTCTTAAAGTTGCCAAGTTTGGGGACCTCTGATCTTTGAGAAGGACTTATGCAGGACGCCCTATATTTTCTTTCAATATTTTTCAATGCAAATTGGATGCTCTGGGGTGGAGCTCCATTTTTGCTACCCCACTGCATCGTCCCCCCATCCAGGCAGTAGCCCATCTCTGATTGGATGGATGATGAGCCGGGGTGGCACAGCAGGTAGAGCGCTGTACTGCAGGCCACTGAAGCTGACTGTAGATCTGTAGGTCAGCGGTTCAAATCTCATCACCGGCTCAAGGTTGACTCAGCCTACCATCCTTCCGAGGTGGGTAAAATGAGGACCCAAATTGTGGGGGCAATAGCCTAGCTCTGTTAAAAAAAAGTGCTATTGCTAACATGTTGTAAGCCGCCCTGAGTCTAAGGAGACGGGCGGCATAAAAATTGAATGAATGAATGAATAAATAAATAAATAAATAAATGGTTTAAAAAATACCAAATTCAGTCTAAACCTTTGGCTGATTGGAAAACAAAGAAGAGACTTGATATCCCCAAACTTCTGGACCACTACGTGAACTTCATAGGCATTGACAAAATCGCCATCAGTCAATTACAAAACGCAGCTTTAATTGGAACAGTTTACATCCTGATACCTTTAATGTTATTTTTTTTTAAAAAAAAACCATAATCTGCCTATCTTAGTTCTTTGTGAAAGACTTGATAGGTGGATAACAATACCAAATCCAGTTTAAACATCTGACTGATTCTGCCACTAACTGTAATCATTCCATTCCAATGAATGGAAACTATACAAGGAGAGAAGCAACTTAGAACTAAGGAGAAATTTCCTGACAGTTAGAATCAGTGGAACAGCTTGCCTCCAGAAGTCGTGAATCCTCCAGCACTGGAAGTTTTTAAGAAGATGTTGGATAACCATCTGTCTAAAGTAGTGTAGGGTTTCCTGCCTAAGCAGGGGGGTGGAGTAGAAGACCCCCAAGGTGCCTTCCAACTCTTATTCTATTCTTCTAAACAAATCCACCCACTTCTATAATTAGACTTGTACAATTACACAGTTTTTTCTTCTATTTTCTTTTTGACTTGGCTTTAAGTGGCGTTTTATTTGGAGTTATGACAAAGTTCCCAATACAGAATTTTTGGGGAATCACAGGATCCGCTGTACCTCAACCTCTACCACGCATTCATTTTAGTACTACCACTAAAATGGAAATTAATGGGCCGTTGATTGGTTATTTCCAATCTCTCTTTAGTTAGAACAACATATTTTCATCTTGGCCTCCAGAGGGAACGGGTTGTGCTCAGCAAGTATTATATTACAATCAAGGGTCAAGCTAATTACCCTGAAGAAATGTACTTCAAACCTTCCCCTCCTCCTATTGGACCCACATGGGCAATGGACAAATTTCTTTTGCTGGAAAAAAATATCTCCAGGCTTGTACAGCATTACGACTCATTTGACATGCTTAATAACACACCAGCACGCCTACCGTCCCTGTCCTATTGTACCCTATTTGTAAATACTCATTTTATGTGCTTATGGCAGTGTTTCCCAACCTTGGCAACTTGAAGATATTTGCACTTCAACTCCCAGAATTCTCCAGCCAGCGAATGCTGGGAGTTGAAGTCCAGATATCTCCAAGTTGCCAAGGTTGGGAAACATTGGTTTATTATTATTATTATTTATTGGATTTGTATGCCGCCCCTCTCCGCAGACTCGGGACAACTAACAACAATGATAAAAAACAACATGTAACAATCCAATTTAATAAAATAAAACTAAAATCCCTTATTATAAAAACCAAACATACACACAAACATACCATACATAACTTGTAATGGCCTAGGGGAAGGAATATCCTAACTTCCCCATGCCTGGCGACAAAGGTGGGTCTTGAGTAATTTGTGAAAGACAAGGAGGGTGGGGGCCATTCTAATCTCTGGGGGGAGTTGATTCCAGAGGGCCGGGGCTGCCACAGAGAAGGCTCTTCCCTTGGTCCCCGCCAAACGACATTGTTTGGTCGACGGGACCCGGAGAAGGCCAACTCTGTGGGACCTTATCGGCCGCTGGCCCAATGGCTATGTTTTGCTTCTTTTAACCATTTATTTGTGCTATTTTTTTCATGTGTCCTGTTTCCTTGCATTTGTTGACAAATAAATAAAATAACAAAATACATAAATAAAATAAGCTGCTGAAAAAAGTATCACTAGGGACTTTTTAAAACAGGTTTTACTATTTTTCCCTTTCACAGCTCCTCAGTGCTGGAATGACAAACTTAAGATTTAAGTCTCAAGTGTGCTTTTTCAAGAAGCAAATGGATTTTCGTTTTTTCCTTGAAGATGTTTTTCTTTGAAGACATTTGAAAACCAAGGAAGCCCAGTTGCCTCTTGAA
This sequence comes from Erythrolamprus reginae, assembly GCF_031021105.1. Lineage (NCBI taxonomy): Eukaryota > Metazoa > Chordata > Lepidosauria > Squamata > Dipsadidae > Erythrolamprus > Erythrolamprus reginae. Next base: position 6,416,782 of record NC_091956.1, read on the forward strand.
AAAGTACCTTTTGCACAATCACTCATGACCTTGGTGATTTGGGAATCTCCATAGACACCCAGGATGTAAGCATAATGGGCAACTTTATTCATGGTCTGAAGGACATTCTAATTTAAAAACATAGAAACATAGAAGTCTGATGGCAGAAAAAGACCTCATGGTCCATCTAGCAGCTGTAGCTCTTCCATCCCGAGGACCGGCCCATAGATTTCCACTGCTCTCCTCTTCTCTGCCTTCTGCAAATCGGCGTGTTCCTCCTCTTCCTCATAAAAACATAGAAGTCTGACGGCAGCAAAAAAGACCTCATGGTCCATCTAGTCTGCCCTTATACTATTTTCTGTATTTTATCTTACAATGGATCTATGTTTATCCCAGGCATGTTTAAATTCAGTTACTGTGGATTTATCTCCCACGTCTGCTAGAAGTTTGTTCCAAGGATCTACTACTCTTTCAGTAAAATAATATTTTCTCACGTTGCTTTTGATCTTTCCCCCAACTAACTTCAGATTGTGTCCCCTTGTTCTTGTGTTCACTTTCCTATTAAAAACACTTCCCTCCTGGACCTTATTTAACCCTTTAACATATTTAAATGTTTCGATCATGTCCCCCCTTTTCCTTCTGTCCTCCAGACTATACAGATTGAGTTCATTAAGTCTTTCCTGATACGTTTTATGCTTAAGACCTTCCACCATTCTTGTAGCCCGTCTTTGGACCCGTTCAATTTTGTCAATATCTTTTTGTAGGTGAGGTCTCCAGAACTATTCCAAATGTGGTCTCACCAGCGCTCTATACAGCAGGATCATAATCTCCCTCTTCCTGCTTGTTATACCTCTAGCTATGCAGCCAAGCATCCTATTTGCTTTCCCTACCGCCTGACTGCACTGTATTAAGTAGAAAGTCATTTTTACACTGTTTTAACCATGATTTTACCCCAAAATTCTGATAAGTGGATGTTTACAAAACTGCAATACAATATAATGCATGAAATATGTTGTAATTTTTTTTTATTCAGCTGTGACATTATACACAGCCTTCCAGTCCACACGTCCCAAATCAAATGCTTTGATGAGTCAATCAGTGATTCATTCATAATGAATCAGCTCAAAATGAAATTAATGACAAAGAAATCACCACCCACTCATACAATGCTCTCTTCCCCCTTTGTTTCATCAACAAAAGGTAGGAAATCTAAATAATAGATTTCTATAGAGAGCAAAATAGAATTCTTTATTGGCCAAGTGTGATTGGACACACAGGGAATTTGTCTTTGGTGCAAATGCTCTCAGTATGCATAAAGAGAAATAAAATGCATTCATCAAGAATCAAAAGGTACAACACTTAATGATAATCATAGGTTACTAATAAGCAATCAAATTGTACTAGGAAACAAATAAAAAAATATAAATAGCAAGGATACAAGCAACATGGTTATAGTCATAAGTGGGGGGAGATATATAATAGAAAGGACGATAATAATAATAATAATAATAATAATAATAATAATAATAATAATAATAATACAGTCTTAGTAGATAGTTTCACAGTGTTGTAGGAATGAGTTGTTTAGCATAACAACATAAGAAGAGCCATGGTGAATCGGGCCAAAGCCCATTGAGTCCAGCATTCTGTGTCACACAGTGGCCCACCAATTGTCCCTGGGGATCTTGAGCAGAAAGAGAAGGCAAGACCCTCCCTTTCCCTTGACCCCCCAACAAATGGTACCCAAGGGAACCCTGCCTGCCTCAACCAACATAGAGGTGGCACTTGGGCAGCAGAGTGATGGCGTTGAGGAAAAAGCTATCTTTGTGTCTATAGCACCTTTATGAATAGAATAGAATAGAATAGAATTTTATTGGCCAAGTGTGATTGGACACACAAGGAATTTGTCTTGGTGCAGATGCTCTCAGCGTACATAAAATAAAATATACATTTGTCAAGAATCATGTGGTACAACACTTAATGATTGTCATAGGGGTCAAATAAGCAATGAAGAAGCAATATTAATAAAAATCTTAGGATATACGCAACGAGTTACAGTCATACAGTCAACGTGGGAGGAAATGGGTGATAGGAATGATGAGAAAAACCAGTAGAATAGAAGTGCAGATTTAGTAGAAAGTCTGACAGTGTTGAGGGAATTATTTGTTTAGTAGAGTGATCTAATATTTAGCAATCTAAATTACAGTTTTAGGTTTAAAAATCCAAAAGAAACCCCAATATATAAAAAACAAGCACACAATTGAATCATACACAGAAACTACATGGGCAAGGGGGAGATGTTTCAATCCCCCCATGCCTGGCGGCAGAGGTGGGTTTTAAGGAGTTTCCGAAAGACAAGGAGGGCGGGGGCAATCCTAATCTCTGGGGGGAGCTGGTTCCAGAGGGTCGGAGCCACCACAGAGAAGGCTCTTCCCCTACCAGATTATGGCTTACATCAGCCTTCCCCATGGTTACAGACCATTTTCTCGCATTGTAATACTACCTTCAAGAAATAAACAGTGAGGACAATTAACCAGAGGAACAGCTTGCCTCCGGAAGTTACAGGTGCTACATCCTTGGAAATTTTTAAGAAGGGAAAGCTGTCACAGAGGTCTTCCTGAGCTCATTAGAGAGGGCTCAGAAAGATAAGACAAACGAGGAATTGACAGCAGGTGTTCTTACAAAATGTCAACAGTAAAAAATAAGCCAGTGGAGAGAAGAAGGGGGGGGGGAACCAAGATAAAAGGAGGGCAGGAGAGGGAATGAAAGAGGCCAAGAAATCCAATGCGGAGACGCAAAAACACAAGGACTCTTTGAAGAAGGAGAGATTTAACGAGGTCATTTCTGCCTTGTGAGTTCATGAAGCCAACCCCAGGGATTAGATGTTGATTTTGCAAAACAAAGAGGGGGGTGCAAGACAGGAGGGTCCCAAACAGCAGGTGATGCTGTCAAATGTTAACACTCAAGGAAGGCAAACTTAAAAAGAGGAAGAGAAGCTGGGACTCATAATAATTGGCTGGCCGCTGGAGGATTTAGTGAAAATTGGGGTGGGGGGGTACAAACGCCATATTAGAGGGGCAAAGAGGGGGGAAACTAACAAAACATCCATGCAAACAGACTATACACAAACACCATCCCAGGAACACACAATAGAACTTATACAGAACTTATAACTGAATAACAAGAGTTAATAACAGGGATGGTTTTCACTTTTGAATGGCCCTTCCCTGACAATCCTCTCCAGGCTGCGGTCATCCCTGCTGCTTGGGCACCTTTTTCTTCAACACAACTTTCGAACAGAACAGAATAGAATAGAATAGAATAGAATAGAATATGGAATGGAATGGAATGGAATTGAATAGAATTGAATAGAATAGAATATGGAATAGAATAGAATAGAATATGGAATGGAATAGAATATGGAATGGAATGGAATAGAATAGAATACAATATGGAATGGAATGGAATGGAATAGAATAAAATAGAATATGGAATGGGATGGAATAGAATAGAATAGGGAATGGAATAGAATGGAATATGAAATGGAATAAATGGAATGGAATAGAATAGAATAGAATATGGGATGGGATGGGATGGGATGGAATATTTATTTATTTATTATTTAGATTTGTATGTCGCCCCTCTCCGCAGATATAGAATATGAAATGGAATAAATAGAATGGAATAGAATAGAATAGAATAGAATATGGGATGGGATGGAATGGAATGGAAAGGAAAGGGATGGAATGGAATGGAATAGAATTATGTGTTGTAAGATGCCCCGAGTCTTCGTAGAGGGGCGGCATATAAATCCATATAGATAGATAGATAGATAGATAGATAGATAGATAGATAGATAGATAGATAGATAGATAGATAGATAGATAGACAGACAGACAGACAGACAGACAGACAGACAGACAGACAGACAGACAGACAGACAGACAGACAGACAGACAGAGCCAGGGCGGGTGAGCAGGTGAGCTCAACCTCAATTTTCACTAACGGTTCGGCTAAACCAGTCTGAACCGGCTGGATACCACCTCTGATTAGAAGGGTCCTTGGAGGTCCTCTATAGTCCAACCCCCTGCACGAGCAAATCCCCTGATATATGGCTACCTAATCTCTTCTTTTAAAAAACCCTCCCACTGTTGGAGCACCCATAACTTCTGGAGCGAAGTCGTTTCATCGATTAAAAGTCTGTAGACATTCTCAGGCATTCAGAAGCTTCAAAGCAAAAAACAAGAAAGTCGAGTTGCCTTCTGAAAAAGCACTTTTGGGGTTTTGTTGATTAATTTATTCTAAGTGTCGGGAAACTTCTCCTTAGTTCTAAGTTGCTTCTCTCCTTGAATAGTTTCCATCCACTGCTTCTTGTTCTTCTTGAGAGAATGCAGGTGAAACTCGAAAAATTTGAATATCATGCAAACGTTCATTTATTTCAGTAATGGGTCATTCTTTGTCAAGTGGACCAGGTGTCCACTTGACTGATTTTTGCAGCCTTATTTGAAAAGAAGCCATCACAGAAACAATATATATGATAGGAAAAACGTGCTCTTTCTAGAAATAAAAATGAAGATGGTTGAAGGTGAGAAAACAGAGAGCTATTTCATCACCTTCAATTATCTCCATTAGAAAGAGCTTTTTTTCCCTATATGTTGTTTTTGTGACAGTTTCTTTTCAAATAAGGCTTCAATTTCAGCTGGTCCACTTGACAAAGAATGACCCTAATGTAACTTAAAAGGTGAAACTTTTTTTAAAAAAAAGTTTATTGGGTTTTTTAAAAAGAGGGGATAAAAGGGGGGAAAGGGAAAAACATACAGAAAAAGAACAGAAAACACATATCGGAATAACATATAGAAATGCTACTTTATTATGCACAGTTTACTATCCTACTTTAATATGTACAGTTCCTTATGCTAAAAGGTGAAACTTAATACAGTATATGAGAGATACTCATAACATGCAGGCAAGATAGTTCAAGACATGATTTGTTGTAATTGTGATTATTATTATTATTATTATTATTATTATTATTATTATTATTATTATTATTTATTATTTATTGGATTTGTATGCCGCCCCTCTCCATAGACTCGGGGAAGCTAACAACAGTAGTACAAAACAGCATGTAAATCCAATACTAAAACAGTTTAAAAAAACCTTATTTGTAAAACCAAACATACATACAAACAAACATACCATGCATAAATTGTAAAAGCCTAGGGGGGGGGGAAATATTTCAGTTCCCCCATGCCTGATGGCAGAGGTGGGTTTTAAGGAGCTTAGGAAAGGCGAGGAGGGTGGGGGCAATTCTAATCTCTGGGGGGAGTTGGTTCCAGAGGGCCGGGGCTGCCACAGAGAAGGCTCTTCCCCTGGGCCCCGCCAAACAACATTGTTTTGTTGATGGGACGCGGATAAGGTACCTCAGCTCATGAAAACCCCAAATCCCCCATTTCAGAAAATTAGACTATTACATGCGATCAATAAAAGAAGGATTGTACATAGAACAATATCGGACCTCTGAAAAGTAGAAGCACGCGTATGTACTCAGTACTTCATTTGGGCCCCTTTTGCAGCAATTACTGAACAATGAGGTTTATAAGAAGAAATTGGATAACCATTTGTCTGATATGGTCTAGGGTTTCCTTCTTGAGCAGGGGGTTGGACTAGAAGACCTCCAGAGTCCCTTCCAATTCTCTTATTCTATTATGCCAATACAACACAGTACAATTTAAAACAGTAACTTTAAAGCCCAAAATCTACAGTGAACTTGACTTATTGTCTCGACTTATTTGAACTTAGTTCTAGCTGGGAAGTTTTAATACTAGAAAAACAAAGTCATTTTCAGAAGCTCCTTAGCTAATTATAGTTCAACTTAAACAAGTTCTCCCCCTTCTAATTAATGGTTAATGAAACATTAGCAATTAAGGTGCTTAGTAATTCATTGGCATTTAACATTTATAGTAGTATTTTACAACCCACTTACATGCTAGTTTCCCCATCCTTTGGAGTTAATTGGGGGAGTTAAATACCTTGTTAGTTATTAGGCAATTAGGTTGAAAAAAATAAAAAAGAACAGCTGTGGGGTGTTGGTTTTATGGCAATCTGGATGCAATAAGCAACAAATTGGAATGAGTAGAACGTAAGGAGATCATATGATTAGACAATTAAATGCAAAAGGAGAAAGGTCATCAGAGAAAACTTAACTTGATTACGTTTATGGGTAAACAGCGGGGAAACAAAATGCAGATAACCCATTAATGCTTTGAAGTTGGCTACTTGAAGTTTCTTGCACAAGGAGTAAAAAAAAATCAAGACTAAGAAAGAAAGGTTAGGATAAATGAAACAGTCATGCCAGGAGTGTAAATAGAACAAAGCAAGGAAAGAAGAACATAAACTATATAACAACTTTAAAAAGGAAGAAAGAAACTTCGGACCGGCTGTTGATCAGTTGAGTACTTCCATCGTGACTTCATAATCGGTTAAGTTTTGATTTTGGCTTCAACGGATCTTCCTAATGATAGAACTTTAATATCAGGGAAAAGGTAAGACGGTATTAGAGGTATGTATGATAAAATAAGGGCAGACTAGATGGACCATGAGGTCTTTTTCTGTCATCAATCTTCTTTGTTTCTGTGTTTCTATGTTTCATGATATAATTAATCAAGAAAGTTAACTCATTGTTCCTCATTTCAGCAAATCTGTGAAACTCACAGTGGTATGTTCTGAGGCATATTATTATTATTATTATTATTATTATTATTATTATTATTATTATGTCAATACAACACAGCAAACGAGATCACTATGCTGGATTTCGTATTTCATCACCAGTCGGGAGCTTCCCAAGCACCTAGGACTGCGTGATGAAGCGGTGAATTATGTTTGCCGATCCCAGTAAAGCGGCGTTTTGCAATTGACAGATGGAGATTTTGTCAATTCCGATGGTTTTCAAATGTCCGCTGAGATCCTTTGGCACTGCGCCCAGCGTGCCAAGTGCCACTGGGGCCACTTTCACTGGCTTATGCCAGAGTCGTTGCAGCCCAATTTTTAGATCTTCGTATTTCACTAATTTCTCTAGCTGCTTCTCCTCAAATCTGCTGTCCCCTGGGATTGCGATGTCGATGATCCATACTTTCTTTTTCTCCACGATCACAATGTCTGGTGTATTATGCTTCAGAATTCGGTCAGTCGGAAGTCGGAAGTCCCACAGTAGTTTTGCTTGCTCATTTTCGACCACTTTTTCAGGCTTATGATCCCACCAGTTCTTTGCCACAGGTAAATGGTAGTTCCGGCACAAGTTCCATTATTATTATTATTATTATTATTATTATTATTATTATTATTATTATTATTTAGATTTGTATGCCGCCCCTTTCCGAAGACCCAGGGCGGCTCACAGAATACAAAAGCAACACAACAACAAATCTAATTAATTAAAAATTACTACTAAAATCCCATATATAATAAAAGCAACACAACAAATAAAAGCAACACAACACAACAAATCTAATTAATTAAAAATTACTACTAAAATCCCATATATAATAAAATCAGTCAGCCATTTCATTCACAACCACACATTATACCTCGTAAACAGAGCAAGGGGGCTTGATCTAATTGCTTGATCTAATTTGAAACATTAAACCAAATTAGACCTGGAGCTTAATATCTTACCTTGTTCTAAAGCAGGTAAGTCTAAATTCCAATCCGAATGACAAGGAAGCCAGGAATAATCACCAAAATGGTTTAACTGTGTCTCCCTCAAAGCCAAGCGAAGGGACGGGGTGGAAGGCGCAAAAGCCATTATTGGTGCATCTTTCAGAAGACCCCTCTGACCGAATACATGCCCCTAAAAATCTCTTGCCTTTTCCAACACTCTGATCTCTTTTCTTTAAAGAGCAGAAGCTGAAAAACTAACAAGATTTTAATGAGTGACCATAAAGTGTGCAATAGGGAGAGTACAAAGGATTTCCACCAAACAAAAACAAAAAAGAAAGAGGAGAAAAGATAAAGATGGTTTGGGTGGATGAGGAGGCCCCTGAAGATGAAACGCCAAACAAACCCTTGCTTAGGTGTTAAAACACGTAATTGCTTTAGGAAAGTTAAGGAGGTTACGTGCGCGAGAGAAAATCTTTGTTCGACAAAACAAAGAATACATCACACCCATGATCTGCAAAAGTTCATTTAGGACCGCACTGAAAAAAGTGACTTCAAAAACCCGGGTTTCATCACCTAACGCGTACCCTAGCACAATTTTGCTTCCGCCCATGCTCAGAGGGACAATTTTACCTCTGCACATGCTCAGAGAGCTGAAAAACCACTGAAAATTAGGGGGGAAAGATGGTGGCACCGCACAGATCGGCAAAGACAGCACTGGAGCCTTTGCGCCATAATTGCGCAATCGGTGATCCACACCCAGAGTGGTGCGCCAGGCTGCACCACTAGGAACCCATCTCTTGGTCACGTGATCCTGCTTTTGCCACCTTCTGACAATCAAAGTCAACAGGGGGGGGGGGTAGACCAATTCGCTTAACAACCCATGTTGCTGATTTAACCATGGCAGTGGTCCACTTAGAAAAAGGGGCAAGAAGAAGTCATAAAATGGACCAAAAGTCACTTAACAAATGTCTTGCTTAGCAAAAGAAATCTTGGGCTGAATTGAAGCAAATAGATTGTCAATCAGTGTTGCTTCCTAAGTGGACAGTTTGATTTCACAGAAGTTTGATTTACTTGGAGTTATACTCTCTTGTTCCCTTTATTTTTTTTTTAGCAGTGTATAATGAAGCAGCAACTGAATCCTGCCCAGAATATTTTTGGTGTGTCCGAGGAAAAGATAAGAAAGCCCCAGTAGAAACAGATCGTTGCAACAGCAATTAGAAAAGATTTTCTTGTTTTTACAAACAGTCCAGATGCTGACCTTACATTTTCACTGTAGTAACAATTAGGCCTTGCCCAACATTACAGTATCCTTCAAAGGAGAATGCAATTGATAACATAGTACGGTAAAGCCGTCAAAACAGTTACAGCATAGCGTATTACTCATCAATTCAAGTTGCCAAAACATTCTCGCTCCAAAGTTTAGAGTATCCTTTCTTCAAAGGGGGGAAAAAACAAAGAAAGTTCAGTTGAAAAAAAGAAACTTTGGGATATTCGCAGAGAGTTTGATTCGATCTACTGAAAACAGCTTGCAATTGAGCAGAACTTGATGGAAAACGCAAGCCATTACTATTCTCCCGGCAATTGATGTGCTGAGGCCTTTTCACAGCTTAGATCTATCTTACAATAGCCATGTTGTAAGGAACGATCTCCTATACTAGGGCGGTCAAACTCGATTTCAGGGTTTATTTTATTTAGTAATTAAATTTTTAAATTAGATTTCTATGCCACCCTATTCCAAGGCCTCAGGGCGGCTCACAACAAGTAATACATGACATGTAAGAAATAAAAAAAAATTAAAATACTAAAACTATAATTTCTTTAAAAAATCAGTCATTCGTATTAAGGCAATCCAACATGAATTGATTCATTGGCCAGGGATAGATGTTGGTCTTAGCGTCCCCATGCCTGTTGGCAAAGATAGGTCTTTAGACTCTTGCAGAAGGCAGGGAGAGTGGGGGCAGTACGAATCTCTGGAGGGAGTTGGTTCCAAAGGGCCGGGGCTGCCACAGAGAAGGCTCTTCCCCCAGTGACATTGTCTAGCTGACGGGACCTGGAGAAGGCCAACTCTGGGGGACCTGATCAGCCGCTGGGACACATGATGCAGAAGACGGTCCCGTAAGTAGTCTGGTCCAATGCCATGTCGGGCTTTATAGGCCATAACCAACACTTTGAATTGTGTTCAGAAACCAATCAGTTGCACAAGAGTTGTGTTTGACTTTGGACGGGGGCTGCGGGATGTGACATGGGTGCTTGTGGTGGCCCGAGTACTCTACCAGGGAAAACGGGCTCCTGAGCTCCTTTTTCGGCTGCGACAGCATCCTGCAATGCTCTGCCAGTGAAAACAGAGCTCAGAGAGGCCGCAAACAGTCGTCCCCCCCAGCTCCATTTTCATTGGTAGAAGCACCGCAGGCCGGTCCTTTACTGTTTCCAGGGAGGCACCGATGGCCAGCGCTAACTGCCCCCTGGGCCAGATCTGGCCCACGAGCCTTGAGTTTGACACCCCTGTCCTATACCAAATCCAATTCAACACAGCAAAGATATGGGATCCTTCAGACCACTAAAATTATTATTGAAATGGAGATAAGCAAGTATTGATTGATTGATTGATTGATTGATTGATTGATTGATTGATTGGATTTGTATGCCGCCCCTCTCCGAAGACTCGGTGTGGCATACAAGTAGTGGGTTGCTACCGGAACGGTAAAGGATGCCACACCAGTAGCAAAAATTGAGCTGCGCGCACAGAAGCAAAATAACATTGCCAAAATCTCTCTTGCATGCGCATACCTTCGTGAGATTTTGGTTCCTAAACATGCGCAGAAACAAAAACACGGTCAGGCGCATGAACGCACCTATCAAACAGCATCCATGTGGGTCAAAGAAACCCTTTTTAAAAAAACCACTTTTTTTGACATAATAGATTAGACATGATATACATACAGTTGTTTTGTGAAAAAAATTTTTTTTATGAAATTAAATTAATTAACTAAGATTGTACAGAAGGCGGCTAAGAAAATAATAACAACAAATAAGACATTGACAACCAAAAGGAATAACAGTGAATACCGATTGCTTTTCACCAGAAAATAATTTGATACTAGAAGAGATTGGGTTTTTTTCCTCCTCACAAGATGATACAAATTATATATATTTCGTTATTTGTTTATTGTTGATATTGTTCATTGTATTTATTTATTTAATTAATTATTTAATTATTATTATTATTTTCCTTGGGTTTTTTTGTTTTGGTTGGCATTTCTCTTTTTCTTTCTTTTTTGCATTTTGTAAATGTGTAAATGTAATACAGTGTTCCCTCAATTTTCGCGGGGGATGCGTTCCAAGACCGCCCGCGAAAGTTGAATTTCCGCGAGTTAGAGATGCGGAAGTAAATACACTATTTTTGGCTATGAACAGTATCACAAGCCTTCCCTTAACACTTTAAACCCCTAAATTGCAATTTCCCATTCCCTTAATAACCTTTTAGATTATTACTCACCATGTTTCTTTATTAAAGTTTATTAAAAAAAATATTTATTAAAGGTGGACAAAAGTTTGGTGATGATATATGATGTCATCAGGCAGGAAAAACCGTGGTATAGACTTTTCGCGAAGTTCGAACCCGCGAAAATCGAGGGAACGCTGTATGTCTTTGGTTATGTTTTTAAAAGAATAAAAACTATTTAATTTTTTTTTTTTAAAAACCCCACTGGAAAGCTGCGCTGGTTGGATCCGAGCAGTCTTGTTAGGCAAACAACTATGACAATACTAAATCAGTCTGAGGCCACCCCGATGGAGATTGTGTTTCGACCTGCCTCCAACCATCTATTACTTGATCCAGCAACAATTAGCTTAGAAGTTAGCTAATCTGTGAGTAGCAAAAACATGGGGGCATATTCAACCAACACGCTGGGAAAATTATCACCCTCTGAAAACACAACAAAGCTCCATAAAATACAGCACGCTAATCATGCTTTCAAGCTATCTTTGCTCAGACATAAGTTTTAATCCGTGGTTTTTATTTTTAACTTTACTCGAGCGAACAAGCCGCAAAGGCATGATAATGGTTGGGTTTGCATGTCATCCAATGCCAAAAATACAAATAGATCTTTGTTTTGGTTGATACCTGGATTGTATCACTCGTGATATTTTGTGGATCTGCCTTAAAAGGGTTGGCATCCACTGATGTCATCAGACTGGTGTATTGTACAGCACAACATAGTATTAGCTACCTAGTCTGCATCGCCATATTTTCTTAGTATCTGACAAACAATAAAAGAGAGCCAGTTATGTTGTGGCAGCTAAGGTGCTGCCTTAGGAACTAGGAGATATGATCCATCGTAGGCATGAAACCCAACTGGGTGACTTTGGGCCAATCACTAGGAGACTGGGAATTCTAGTCCCGCCTTAAGCATGAAACCCAACTGGGTGACTTTGGGCCAATCACCAGGAGTCTATCAGTTCTAATCCCGCCTTAGGCATGAAACCCATCTGGGTGACTTTGGGCCAATCACCAGGAGACTGGGAATTCTAGTCCCGCCTTAGGCATGAAAGCTGGCTGGGTGACTTTGGGCCAATCACCCCGGACACTATGAGTTCTAGTCCCACCTTAGGCATGAAACCCAACTGGGTGACTTTAGGCCAATCACCAGGAGACTGGGAGTTCTAATCCCGCCTTAGGCATGAAAGCTGGCTGAGTGAATTTTGGCCAATCACCAGGAGACTGTGAGTTCTAGATAGGCATGAAAGCCAGCTGGGTTACTAGGAGGAGGGAGGGGGAGGAGGAAGAGGAGGAGGAGCCCACAGAATCACCCTCCTTGTAAATCCATTTCTCGTGATGACTGCTTGCTCTAAGAGTGCTAAATAAGAGTGAAAATAGTATAAGGGCAGACTAGATGGACCATGAGGTCTTTTTCTGCCGTCAGTCTTCTATGTTTCTATGTTTCTATCCAGGGTAGCACAAAATATCGAATTGTCTCTGCTGGTTCTTCCACAAAATAGGCAAGTCAAAACTAGCCATCTTTCTGGAGTTCAAACCACATGCTGGATCACAAAGCAGCTGGTTATATTTTAGCCTAGTCCTGCCACGTCAGCCAATCTGCATTTCGACATTGGCATTCAATGGTCGGGACAATTAATTGCCCGCTCGAGTTTGCAAACTTTCTCACAGTTCCGAGGATTTCTGGAGAACGGTTGTTTAATCCACTTTTCCCAAAGGGGTCAGCTTGTTTAATCCCAGCATTGGTCTCTTATCTATCAAAGTCTCTTTGGTTTACAAGATTTGGTCTGTAAGATCTGGGCCTTGTTTTGTTTTTGTTTTTAAATCCTGCTACACAATGCAGCAAATTCTTTTGACTTTCCCTCAGCAGTTTCACGGGAACGAACAGTGCAGAATAGCATTAGATGATCTGGGTGGCTTAGATAATTATAGCCACACACGGTAGTGGCCTGGGATGGAATTGGAGAAAATGTTATTCTGTTAAAAGATCATAAAGAGGTTGTTTCAAAGTGCCTCCCACCCTATTTTTATTCTACTTGAGATGGTTTTCAGATGTACCACACAAGACATATTCTTTGGTAAGGGTGCGAGTGAGCAAATTGCCATGTTGTTTGACATCGCACCCGGGGTGGGCAGCAGGCAGGACGGGGTGCAACGCGGTTCCACCGGTGGGGATGAAGCTTTGTACGCAGCTCCAGCTGATCGGCAGCTGTCACTTACTGGATTATTGGTCTCAGCTCGGCTTTCCTTTTTTCCCCTACTGCTGCTGCTGTGTCTGCGCTCCTTGCTTTTTTCCTCTTTCCTCCTTCCTGGCCTCGGACAAGATTCCCTCTCTCCTGCCCGGCTCCCCTCCAGCCTCATGCGGCAAGCAGAAGGCGTGGGTGGAAGTGGTGCTGGTAGCATTTATGCTTCTGGCAGCGCCCGTTCACAACCCGAGGTGGAGGGCGACCCAGGAAGGAGAGCGCAGGAAACACAAAGCAAATTGTCACCCCAGCGAACGACACTGGTAAGGTTGTAAGTCGAGGACTTAACAGTTCACTTGAACGATGATGATCGTTCAAGCCGCTCCCTCCTGGTCACATGGCCGGCAAGCCACTCCTGCCCGGTCACATGACCATTAAGCCACACCCACAAAATAATCCACACCCACAGTGTGGCAGTAAAAATTTTGGCTGCCCATTAGTGATCGCACGCATATGTGGACATCACACATGAACGAATTGCCATGTGTTATGATGCTGCATGCGTGCGTGGATGGCATTTGTGAAAGTGAAGCCAGCATGTGCACACACTCACATTTATGAACTCCTTGTTGCGGTATGTGAAGCCCACTTCTGCATATTACCAATCATAAACCAGCTGCAAGAGTGGCCTGTGTAGCAAGGGTGGTTTCCAACTTACCTTGCTTGGTTTGCTACCTTATTGCTGTTTTTTTTTTAACTGTTACCATCTGGCAGGCGGTACAGGACAATAAAAACAAGGACAAATCGGCTGAGAAAAAGCTTCCATCCCAGGGCACTAACCATATAGTGCAGGGATGGCGAACCTATGGCACGGGTGCCACAGGTGGTACGCGGAGCCTATCTGCTGGCACGCGAGCTGTTGCCTTAGCTCCAACGTGTATGTGTGTGCCGGCCAGCTAATTTTTGGTTCAGGCAGAGGCCCTGGGAGGGCGTTTTTGGCTTCCAGAGAGCCTCCAGTGGGGAAGGGGGAGGACGTATTTACCCTCCCTCGGCTCAAGGGAAGCCTTTGGAGCCTGGAGAAGGCAAAACATAAGCCTATTGGGTTTAACAGAAGTTGGGAAACAGGCCATTTCCAGCTTCCAGAAGGCCTTCGAGGGGTGAGAGAAGCTGTTTTTGCCCTCCCAAGGCATTGAATTATGGGTGTGGGCACTTGCCCATGGGCAGCAGCGCACACCCATGCTCTTTCAGTACCCGAGGGAAAAAAGGTTTGACATCACTGGGATAGTGCAATATTAATGCAGTAGCAGAGGTTTTCAATTCAATTGTATAGAATGCGAAGGATATGTGTTAATATAAATAAATAAATAAAATAAACAAGTGATTTCTGACAGTCTCAAAATGGGTGAGCAGTGCGGTCGGGCAGTAGGAAAAGCAAGTAGGATGCTTGGCTGCATAGCTAGAGGTATAACAAGCAGGAAGAGGGAGATTGTGATCCCCTTATATAGAGCGCTGGTGAGACCACAATTGGAATACTGTGTTCAGTTCTGGAGACCTCACCTACAAAAAGATATTGACAAAATTGAACGAGTCCAAAGACGGGCTACAAGAATGGTGGAGGGTCTTAAGCATAAAACGTATCAGGAAAGACTTAATGAACTCAATCTGTATAGTCTGGAGGACAGAAGGAAAAGGGAGGACATGATCGAAACATTTAAATATGTTAAAGGGTTAAATAAGGTTCAGGAGGGAAGTGTTTTTAATAGGAAAGTGAACACAAGAACAAGGGAACACAATCTGAAGTTAGTTGGGGGAAAGATCAAAAGCAACGTGAGGAAATATTATTTCACTGAAAGAGTAGTAGATCCTTGGAACAAACTTCCAGCAGACGCGGTTGGTAAATCCACAGTAACTGAATTTAAACATGCCTGGGATAAACATAGATCCATCCTAAGATAAAACACAGGGAATAGTATAAGGGCAGACTAGATGGACCATGAGGTCTTTTTCTGCCGTCAGTCTTCTAAGTTTCTATGTTAACAAATAGACAAATAAACAAATAAACAAATAAATAAAAAGAGGCAGACAGACAGATATGGAGAAACAACACAGTCCAGTTTGGATGTATGCATTTAGATTGCGAGAAAACCGAACCTTCCAAGTTTACCAGGGCACTTCAGTATCTAATCAGTTTGGAATACTTTACACCCTTCTAGAAAATGGTGCTTATCCCCATTTGGCAGCTAGAAAAAGAATACAGAGACCTGGAAATCTCTCGCTTGAACAAAACAAGGATTATTGGAAACCTATAAGCAGTAAACGTGTATCCACACAGAGTTATCATTCACTTGGGACATTATTCCCCCACACCTTTGCTATCAGTGAACCTAAGAACAGATGTAGTTCGAAAGATCTGAAGATATTAACATTATCCAGAGATGAGAAATACAGAGTTGAACAGAAGAACATAGATTAACATGTACTACTTGGCTCTGTGGCTTACACGTAGACCGCGAGGGTCTCTCCTTCTCTCCCAACTGTTTTCACAACAATACCAATTAAACTATCTACCTCCAGCTAAATTAGGCTGAAAGAAAAGGCTCTACATCCCCAGAAATGTGTGAAAATATATAAAGCTTAGTTTGGATACAGGTAGTCCTCAACTTACAACCATTATTGAGCAGGGAATTATGGTTGTAAGTCATTGCGATTTAAGTCCATGCATCAAGTAACTGGATTTGAAAATATATAAAGCAAGATTAGTATCTGTGTAATCTTCTGGATAAACGTGAGAGTAGCCTTGTGCTACTAATCTTGCTTTATATATTTTCTCATCATTTGGTTTTTGTTTAATTCTGTAGACCCATCGTATGCCCATAATCTTCTTGTTCGTTGGAGGTGGTTAGATGGTTTGCTAGAACCATCCTCTGCTACCATGTCGCGGTTTGAAAAAGTAATTAAAGTCCGTTAGAACCTTAATACCGTGGAGGCAATGGATAAAAGCCCCAATCATTTGTTCAAAACAAGATTTCTTTTATTATAAAAGTAAAATAAACATTGTCTCAATGGACAAAAATAACAAGTACCTTACATAATGGAGTCTAAGGCAGAGAAGAACAAAGGATCTATAGAGACAGCATAAAGACAGAAATGATGTAGCAGGATATTACATCAAAGTATGAGGATCAATAATACAGGCACACAAGTTAACTCTTTAATTACGAAATGTCTCTGAGGCTGGCAATATTCAGCGTGACAGTTACAACAACTGTATTTTTCGGAGTGTAAGACGCACTTTCCCCCCACACCCTGTAAAAGAGGGTGAAAGATTGGGTGCACCTTATACACTGAATGTAGCCAAACCATGAGACAGGGAAGAGGCGATGGTTTGTGGCAATCCCTGCAGCCTAGAACAGCTGATTGGAGGTATTCAGGGAGGCCGATCCACTCGCCAATCAGCTGTTCTTGCTGAATCATGCTGTAACAATGTGCTAAGCCGTGCTGGCTATTCATTATTTGCTGCAAGGACTCAAGAGTTTACAGCAGCAATCACAACTGGAAAACACACACAAGTAACCAATCAAGCAATATCAAAAGCAGGTTTTCCCAACTGCAAAACAGAAGCAGAGCAGAGGAGTTTCAGTTTCAGTTTTGAACAGCAGGCTAGTTTAGAGCTCAGCACAGCAAATACTGTTTCAGTTTCCAAACAGCCCTCAACTCACTCATGCACTGACAGAACGCTAGTCAGATGAATACCCGATGGGTGCTGGAAGACAGAGGCAGGGTGGAGGGGTGAATGGAGGGAGAAATCTATCCATATGTATTCTCTAGAACTCTGCAGCAGAATGAGGGGAGGGATTTGGTATTTTTAATTATATAGTAAATTGTTACCAGGTTAATTTCATAATTTCTCTGGGACCGCCTTCTCCGGGACTGCCTTCTGCTGCACGAAGTGGAGTGGGTCTTCTCCGGGTCCCGTCAACTAAACAATATCGCTTGGCGGGACCCAGGGGAAGAGCCTTCTCTGTGGCGGCCCCGGCCCTCTGGAACCAACTCCCCCCAGAGATTAGAATTGCCCCCACCCTCCTTGCCTTTCATAAGCTACTTAAAACCCACCTCTGCCGCCGGGCATGGCTGAACTGAGATACTCTTTCCCCCTAGGCCGTTACAATTTTATGCATGGTATGTCTGTATGTCTGTTTGGTTTTTATTATAATGGGTTTTTAATTGTTTTTAGTATTGGATTATTATTATATGCTGTCTTCTTATTGTTGTTAGCCGCCCTGAGTCTTCGGAGAGGGGCGGCATACAAATCCAATAAATAAATAAATAAATAAAATAAATTTCAGTTTGGGCAGCATTGGTATTAAATATGGTAGCCAGTCACTTTCTCCCATGGCATCCAGTGAACTATATTGCAAATAGTGTAAAACCTGACTCATAATAATAGTCAGATGGACATTAAATTCATTAAAAGGCATACAATGTCTCCGAGTCCTCAGAGGGGGGCAGCATATAAATCCAATAAACAAAAAAATAATAACAAATGTGTTGTTTTAAAACAACTGCTAAGGAAAAGCAGGAAATATAATGAGAATAATAAGAATACTGTATATCAAAGCAATCTCAGTGTTCATAATGGGAAAAGGGGAGATTAGCTTTTTTTTAAATAAAAAATTGAATAAATCAAATATGGGTCTGTCCCAATTAGTGGAATGTCAATAGATCCCCAATTAGCATTGTTTGGTAAAAACACAAGATCAGCCTTCATTAACAAAGAGAACTCCCACGTTCCACAGGTCACTCTAGGCCAGGTCAATTTTAATAAGCATTAGGAAAGGAAGCTAGCAAATCCAGTTGCCAGGTGTGACAAAAATAGCACGCACCCTGCCAAGGCCTGGGAGGAAGCAGGGAAGAGAAGAAGAAAAGTTGTGATTTGCAAGAATTCCCACATCCTTGTTCTTCTTGCATTTGAGAGCCAGTTTGGTTTGCTGGATAAAGCACCAGGCTAGAAAGCTGGGTGGTGTGGTCGCAGGCAGCAAAGACTCCACTTACTTTTTCCTACCAGTACAGGACTTTGAGGCCAGTACGGGCGCGCCCAACACGTATGCATGCGCCTCTGTGTGAAATTTTGCTTCTGCGCATGCGCGCAAATGGATATCTCGTGCAAGGACACTCGTGCGGGTGAGATTTTCCCCTTTTTTTGCTTCTGCGCATGCGCCCAAAGTGATATCTTGAGTGAGGATGCTCACGCGGGTGAGATTTTTGGCAATTTTTGCCCCTTTTTTTTGCTTCTGCGCATGTCCTATATCAAATCCAATTCAACGCAGCAAAGATATGAGAACCGATAAGGTCCCACAGAGTTGGCCTTCTCCGGGTCCCGTCGACCAAACGATGTTGTTTGGCGGGCCCCAGGGGAAGAGCCTTCTCTGTGGCGGCCCCGGCCCTCTGGAATCAACTCCCCCCAGAGATTACAACGGCCCCCACCCTCCTTGTCTTTCGCAAATTACTCAAGACCCACCTTTGTCGCCAGGCATGGGGGAGTTAGGATATTCCTTTCCCTAGGCCATTACAAGTTATCTATGGTATGTTTGTGTGTATGTTTGGTTTTTATAATAAGGGTTTTTAGTTGTTTTATTAAATTGGATTGTGACATGTTGTTTTTTATCATTGTTGTTAGCCACCCCGAGTCTGCGGAGAGGGGCAGCATACAAATCCAATAAATAAATAAATCTTCAGACTCTCACCTGATGTATCCTCCTTATCACAAGACCTATCCCAAGACTCACTGATAATTCACACCTGACTAATGCCAAACCCGAACCCGAACTTTTAAAAAAGTTTGGGTTTGGCGTTCGATGTTCGCTCAAATGCCGCAAAGCGCTGCTGCCCGGGAGGAGAGTGGGGAATCCTATCATGGGATTCCCCACCTCCTTTTGCTTGCGGCGCTGCAAGTAAAAGGAGGTGGGGAATCCCACTATGGGATTCCGGGGGCGGGGCTTTGATGTCACGGAGACTCCTTCCTGGCCGGCCGAAACGGGGAGGAAGGCGTCTCCGTGACGTCAAAGCCCTGCCACCAGAATCCCATTGTGGGATACCCCACCTCCTTTTGCTTGCAGTACGGCTGCTTGTTTATTTTTACGGAAAAGGACGCCGCAGCGGCGCTGCTGCTGTTCGGGTTTGGGTTCGGCGAACTCACCCGAACTTCACGGCAAAGTTCAGCTGAACTCGCCGAACTTCGTTGGGTTCGCCCAACACTACACCTGACCCATCACAAGACCCTCACTTGACCACATCCACACCTGAAGCCCTTAAACACAGAAGGACATTAACATCCCCTAAGCTGCGCTGATGTTGTTACCTACCCTGGTAGTGAAACATTTGGAAACCAACCCCCAATCTTAGGGAATGAGCCTTCCCCCTGCTTTTCAGGTACAGTATCAGAAAACCTAGAAAAAATCTAAAAACAAAGCATTCAATTTTTAAAGAAAGAAAATGTCAACTACAAGCTTAAGAACTTTTTTAAAAATGAAATAAACAGCAAAGCGCTAATTAAGATTTTGATTTTAGAAAGCGTTAAACGGATTTAGGTAAATCTGAAATAAGACTTTGGAATTAACTGTAAGAAAAGCTTCCCATGGGAAAGTTGATTTGCTTTATGCATAAAAATGATAAACAACTTCAAAACTGGATACTTAGAAGGAACTGAAGATTTTAATTGGAGAAGAATGTATAAACATGATTATCAGCCAGAGAATGACACAAAAAAATTAAATATTAGAAATACTAAAGGGCACTTTGGAAAAATGGAACCAGAAGTTAATATCAACAATATCAAGATGTTTGCTGCTCTGAAAAGGCTGTGTCAAATAAATAAATGGAATAAATGGCAGAAGAGGAACAGGTTTTATCTGACAAGACAGAGATAGCATTGGAAATGGGTTTAAAAATGTCAGGCTGCAAGAACGAAATGGAAAAAGATGTTTCATTGGGCACACAAAATCAGTTTGTGCTTTTAAAAATCAATGAAGAATTACAAATAATAAATCAAAAGAAACACCTGGATAATTCTTCTATTTTGGATTTACAAAAGAAGTCAGTTAAAGCTTGCATAAATCTTATTAAAAGGGTTTTAAAAAGAAGAAAAGAAATCAAATTATATGACATTATTTGAATGGACTAGATATTAAGTTGTTATTTGTAAGTCAAAGGGATATAAAGTTGGTTTATTTGATCATGTTTTTCTATTGGATTATGAGTTCCCAAAAAATAAAAGGCTATTTCACTCTGAAGTGCACAGGAGAGCTATCACAAATGTAGAGGTAAATTTGTGATAGCTCTCCTGTGCACTTCAAAGTGAAATAGCTTTTTATTTTTGGAGAACTCATAATCCAATAGAAAAACTTGATCAAATAAACCAACTTTATATCCCTTTGACTGTTCGAAATTATAACGGCACTAGAAAAATTGACTTACACTTACTAGCACTTACAACTGTTGCAGCATCCCGACAGTCATATGATCAAAATTCAGATGACTTAACAACTATGCATTTATGGAGATTCTCAGTCATCCAAGTCACAGTTGTCCAAAATGTGCTTTTTCAAGAGGCAGCTGGACTTCCCTGGTTTTTTTTTTTATTTGAAGACCTTTTGCTCCTCATCCAAGCAGCTTCTTCTGCCCTCTTTGAAGGAGGACAACTTCAAAGTTTAACAATGTTGTGATTCAGCCTGAGGCTTCTCAGGGACCAGCTGTGTCTCTGCTGGCTCCATGCCCGGAGGAGGATGACAGCGCAGAGGAGGGGGCTGAACAGTCGGACGGGGGAGAGGAGAGTCAGGAATGGGATGAAGGAGAACAGCATGAGAGCCCCGGGGGGGGGGCTCTCCCCAGCCAGTAGCTTGGAGTCATTAGGTGATGATGCACAATCTGTCATTGACATGAGACAGAGACGTTCAGAGCAACGAAAGGAGCAGTTAAAGAAATATTTTCACCATTGAATTAGAAACATCTGGGTTTGGGTGTGGTCCTCATCAGCAGGGTTTAAAAGGCAGGCAAGGCCTTGAAGCCATGTGGAGTGTTATCAGTTGGAGTTGCGGTGACCTGTTTTGATTCTCAGTGTCTCTGATCTTGGCTTGTGGCCTCGCAGTCTGGAAGACTCGTGGGAGGCGTCTGTTTGCTATCTACAGCTTCGTCTTGGCAGCAAGAATCTGGTATTGCTTCATGGACTATTCCCTTCGTGTATATATTTGAAGTTCCAGCGTTTTTCCTGTTTGTAAGAACATATTCTGTTACCTGTGTTTTCCTTGAATTATATAAACTGCCTTTGCCTTTTACCAGTGTGTCTGGCTTCTCTTTTTGGGTTGGTATTGGCTTCTGGAGTGACCCAGACAGAACAAACAAGAAAGTCCAGATGCCTCTTGAAAAAGCACCTTCTGTGACTTCAATTTTTTATTTTGAAGATCCATCACAGCCTGTTTTGATAGAAACCTATGGTACTTTAGGGATAATGTGCTCAGAGTAAAAAGGAAATTACAATAAAGTTCTCTTATCTTAACCGATTTATCTATCTTAGGACCATGTAGAAGCTTTGCTCGCAACTTATATACAAGCAAGAGAAACTGCCACTCAATGGGATTGCTTTGGAAATCGAATTAAGACCTGTTGTGCAATCACCAAAGACCACACAGAGTGAATCTAAGGCTAGATGGAACATTTTTCAACCAGATATTAGAACACAAGAGTCTAACTAACAGTATATTGCTCAACCCTAAATTCATTTTGTTCCTCCTTCAATGTATTTCTTGGGCAGCTTCCAATCCTAATATTTGCCACTTAAGCATCCGGCATTTAGCTTATTAAATATATCCAAGAGATCAATGGGCCTATAGTTAGCGGAGTTGACTTAGTTATGTTTTTTTTTTAAAAAAATAACTTTTTGATTGATTTGATTGATTTGATTGATTTGATTGATTTGATTGATTTGATTTGATTTATATGCCACCCCTCTCCAAGGACTCGGGGCAAGCACTTAATTAATACAATTAATTAAAACTAGGTAAATTAATCTAAAATCCCCAATTATATTAAAAATCAATCATACCCATTCAGACAACAACTATACATACATTCATCGACCGGGCACTAAAATCTAATCGCCCCAAGTCTGGTGTCATAAATGAGTCTTAAGACTGTTACGGAAGGTGAGGAGGGTGGGGACAGTGTGAATCTCTGGTGGGAGCTGATTCCAGAGGGCCAGGGCCACCACAGAGAAGGCTCTTCCCCTTGGCCCCACCAAGCGACACGGTCGTAAATGCGAGGACTGGTTGTAAGTCACTTTTTTTTCCCTAGGGCGTTGCAAGTATGAAAAGTTGTTAAATGAATGGTTGCAATTCAAAGATTAGCTACACGGACAATGAAAGGAGTTGTTGGATTCTTTTCAGTGGCTACTAAATTAATAAATGCTGGATAGTAAAATGGACATTTAATACCCATTATTAGCTGGTCTAATAAAATGTTTAGCGAGGGTCAATATTCCAACGTAGATTGCTACCCTTGTCTTGGATACTGACTTTATAGCCAAATATTTTCCATCCATTAGCATGGATTTAATAATGTTATTTAGAAGCAGCGACAGAAGGGGAATCGGAACACGATAGAAAAAAATCTCTGAATAACACTGATTGCTGATGCTATTTATAATCTCAACAGTACAAGAAATATGTACTTTTTGTTTCCTGGACTTTTTATATCCCCCCCCCCCCCCCTTTAATATGCTTATTTTATCCATTTTAAAAGTACATTGCTCTGGATGCAAAATATGTAATAACAGATATGGTACACCAGTAAAAAAAAAAAATAGAAAATTTTCACAAAATAGTTTTGATACTTTTTTTTTGTATTAATTGCTGTCTTGGTTAGAAGAGTTGCAGAAACCCTGTAAAAAAAAATATATTCCCCAAGTTTGAAATCTGAAGTGATTTTTAGTACAGTGGTACCTCTACTTACGAACTTAATTCGTTCCGTGACCAGGTTCTTAAGTAGAAAAGTTTGTAAGAAGAAGCAATTTTTCCCATCGGAATCAATGTAAAAGCAAATAATGCGTGCAATTGGGGAAACTACAGGGAGGGTGGAGGCCCTGTTTCCTCTAAGGAGATCCCTAGAGAGGCCCCAAAGAGGCTTCTCCCGCCCTTCCCTGGCCCTGTTTCCTCCCAGGAGATTCCTAGAGAGGCCCCATGGAGGCTTCTCCCTGCCTTTTCCAGTTACAGTTTCGGAGGCTCGGGTTTGTCAGTGGAATATAGTTCTTGAGAAGAGGCCAAAAAAAATCTTGAACACCCGATTCTTATCTAGAGTTCGTAAGTAGAGGCGTTCTTAGGTAGAGGTACCACTGTATTTGGAAATCAGTACTTCCTTGCTGAATTTTGTGCAACATTTATACAATGTGCCTGCAAATTATTTATATTATACAATGTGCCTGCAAATTATTTATATTATACAATGTGCCTGCAAATTATTTATATTATACAATGTGCCTGCAAATTATTTATATAGTATTTCGATCCATTCTGAAGTGAGAATATAGTAAAATCGGGTTGTCAAAGCGTGGAACTCATTACCGGACTCTGTAGTATCATCCCCTAACCCCCAACATTTCACCCTTAGACTATCCACGGTTGACCTCTCCAGATTCCTAAGAGGTCAGTAAGGGGGCGTACATAAGTGCACTAGAGTGCCTTCCGTCCCCTGTCCTATAGTCTCTCCTATATCTCGTATTTCTTCTCTACTATATCCTCTATAACCTTCATTGTGTATTATTGTGTACTGGACAAAATAAATAAATAAATAATTTTTAAAAAATTATTTCAGTTTCACGGATGTACAACTTTGGCCACATTAAGACCTGTGGACTTCAATTCCCAGAATTCCCTAGCCAACATGGCTGGTTGGGGAATTCTGGGAATTGAAGTCCACAAGATCGACACCTCTGTTTTAGGTCGAATCTTTGCATTCTCTTTCCAAAGAAACGTTAGTGCTGGAAGTTGTATTTCCTGGGAGTTTCTCTTTTCCTGGGAAAAATGCAAAAGTCCGTTACTCACTCAGTGGCTTGAGGATGTGCCCGCCAACCTCATCGATATTTTCCGCATCTGATTCAGTGACTTTCTCCTTTTCTTTCCTTTCCTTCGGCCTCCTTCTGTGATGCCTTCTTCTCCGGTAACTCTTAGGAACATGAACCCCAATATAGACCGTATGGTGACCTGTGAAAAAATAAAGGTATTTTAGATTCTTCTACAATGTTCAGTTTACTTTACTTTACTTTACTTTACTTTACTTTACTTTACTTTACTTTACTTTACTTTACTTTACTTTACTTTACTTTACTTTACTTTACTTTACTTTACTTTACTTTACTTTACTTTACTTTACTCTAATTTAATTTAATTTAATTTTTATTAGATTTGTATGCCGCCCCTCTCCGGAGACTCAGAGCGGCTCACAACAATAATAACAATGTAAACAAACCTAATACATTTTTTTAAAAAAACATCTAAAACCCCATTATTAATACCATACAACACATACTACTGCTACTTCAGCTTCAACCACAACAACACAAGAGCCCACAACAGATTTAAACTTAATATTAACCGCTCCAAAATTGACTGTAAAAAATATGACTTCAGTAACCGAGTTGTCGAAGCGTGGAACTCATTACCGGACTCCATAGTGTCATCCCCAAACCCCCAACACTTTACCCTTAGATTATCTACGGTTGACCTATCCAGATTCCTAAGAGGTCAGTAAGGGGCGAGTACAAGTGCAATAGAGTCACTTCCGTCCCCTGTCCTATTGCTCTCCTATATCTCCTATACCTTTCTTCTATTCCTATATCTATTCTTCTATTCTTTCATTGATATGTTCCATTACTATATCTTCTTTTCTATTATTTCTTAGATATATTTTACTATGAGTATCTCCTCTATAACCTTCATCATGTATTTTACTATGTGTATGTCTGTCTATCTATCTATCTATCTATCTATCTATCTATCTATCTATCTATCTATCTATCTATCTATCTATCCCCACTAAAACCCTCATTGTGTATTGGACAAAATAAATAAATAAATAAAATACCATACATAAATAATATAAACCCAGGGGCTCAGTTTCCCCATGCCCTGACAACATATGTGGGTCTTCAGTAATTTACGAAAGGCAAGGAGGGTTGGGGCGGTTCTGATCTCCGGGGGGAGTTGATTCCAGAGGGCCGGGGCCGCCACAGAGAAAGCTCTTCCCTTGGGGCCTGACAGACAACATAGTTTATATCATATTAATATACTGTAGATTTATTGCATAAATAAAGGGGAGGGGGAGTCATTTTTGCACACCATGTAGGTGTCAAATGCAACAAATGAGCAGCACAACCAGAATTAATATTCATTGACAACACACAATAATCAGCATTTTTCCAATAACCTAACAATTTTTAAGAAGGTTTCTCTGCCTCAACATAAGAATGGTATACAGGTAGTCCTTGGTTTATAACCATTCGTTTAGTGACTGTTAGAAGTTACAACAACATTGGAAAAAAGTGACTTATAACCATTTGAATTCTGGTGTTGGAGAAGACTCCTGCAAGTCCCTTGAGACTGAAAGGCGATCCAACCAGTCAGTCATAGAGGAGATCAACCCTGACTGTTCTTTAGAAGGCCAGATACTGAAGATGAGACTCAAATACAGTGATACCTCGTCTTACAAACTTAATTGGTTCCAGGATGAGGTTCTTAAGGTGAAAAGTTTGTAAGACGAAACAATGTTTCCTATATGATTTAATGGAAAAGCGATTAATGCGTGCAAGCCCAAAATTCACCCCTTTTGCCAGCCGAAGTGCCCGTTTTTGCATTGCTGGGAGTCCCCTGAGGTTCCCCTCCATAGGAAACCCCACCTCCGAACTTCTGTGTTTTTGCGATGCTGCAGGGGAATCCCAGCAGGGAAATCCCAGCATTGCAAAAACAAGCGCTTCGCTGGCAACGGAAGTCTGGAGGTGGGGTTTTCCAGCAAAGGGAACATCAGTGAAATCGCAGCATCACTAAAACACCAAAGTCCTCGAAACCCCAACTCCGGACCTCTGTGTTTTTGCAATGCTGCGATTTCACTGAGGCTCCCCTCGCTGGGAAACCCTACCTCCAGACTTCCGTTACCAGCGAAGCACCCGCTTTTTTGCTGCTGGGATTCCCCTGCAGCATCACAAAAACACGGAAGTCCAGAAGTGGTGTTTCTCATGGAGGGGAGCCTCAGGGGAATTTCAGCAGCGCAAAAACGGGTGATTCACTGGCAACAGAAGTCTGGAGGTGGGGCATCCCAGTGGCAGCGGCTTGGGTTTGTAAGGTGAAAATAGTTTGGAAGAAGAGGCAAAAAAATCTTAAACCCCAGGTTTGTATCTCGAAAAGTTTGTATGATGAGGCGTTTGTAAGACGAGGTATCACTGTACTTTGGCCACCTAATGAGAAGGAAGGACTAGCTGGAGAAGAGCCCAATGCTGGGAACGATTGAGGGCAAAAGAAGAAGGGGACAACAGAGAACGAGGTGGCTGGATGGAGTCTCTTGAAGCAGTTGGAGTGAGCTTAAATGAACTCCAGAGGATGGTAGAAGACAGGAAGACCTAGAGCAGTGTTTCCCAACCTTTTTTGAGCCGCGGCACATTATTCACATTTACAAAAACCTGGGGAACATTAAGGGGGGGAGCTAAAAAAAGTTTGGACAAAAAAAATCTCTCTCTTCCTCCCTTTCGCTCTATTTCTCTCTCCATCCCTCTTTCTTTCTCTCTTCCTTCTTCCCTCTCTTTTTTGCTTTCTTTCTCTCTCCCTCCTTCCCTCCCTCTATGTCTTTCTCTCTCCCTCCTTCCCCCCTCTGAGCTTTGCTTCACGGCACACCTGACCATGCCACGGCACACTGGTTGAAAAACAATGACCTAGAGGAACATTGTCCATGAGGTTATGATGGATCAGACACGACTTAGCCACTAACAACAACAACATCAACATTTTAAGGGCTTGGCTTTTTCTCTAGAATGACCAAAGCCTCTGGATTTTAGAATTTAAGATGATGGATTTATAACTTCACACACAACAATATGGGCATTGTGAACACAAGGATGAAGTTAAGACAATGCTACTTTTGAAACCGAATATCCGTTCTGTGCCACAAAGTTTTCAAATGTAACAAAGTAAGGTATGCGGTTTACACCATCTTGGGCAACCCCGTCTTAAGAGACTAATCAGATATTTGCTTCATGTTCTGACCTTCTATCTTCTTCACTTAAAAGTGAATCTAAGTCTCCTTAATTGCACATAGAATGTAAACATGGGGATCCTTTGATGTGGTTAAACCATTCTCATTTACCCACTCCTTTCTCAGAGGTTTAGGGTGGAGAACAGCAGACTAGAGATATGTTGGTCTGAATTCGCGTTTCCCATAAACTTAACAAACAAGTTTATCATCTCTCTGGGCTATCAGATGCTTTCTATCTTCGGGGGCCACTGGAATGCTTTCACTCAAGCTATTATTTTCACAGTTATTCAGTTCAGCAAGTCATTAGGCTAAGAAATAGGATATAATAAATGCGTAGATTTGTAGCTCAGGGTGCAAGAAAACAACCTGTTGTGGTTAGCTCTGGCCCAGCTCCTGCCCCAAGGACTGTGGATGTGGGGGAGACATCCACATGCTGCAGGCCTGTTTTGCCCCCGATGGAATCTGCTGATGAAGGCTCCTCTGACCACAAAGACATGAGTGACAGGGAGGAGGAGAGTGTGGCAGACAGCTCAGAAGGAGATCAATTATCTAGCTCCTCCTTGGATTTCAGAACAAGACTTAATTATAGATAAGATATATACATGCGTGGAAATGGACGAACTCACTAACTCAATCAAGGGAAACAAAATCATGGAATCAAAACGAACATGGCAAAAATGGCATGAATGGGTTCAAAAGAGAATATATAAATAATATAATATGAAGCAATAGTACAATTGAAACAATCAACAGCTACCTTGTAAAAAGTTTTATTTACCAGTTAGTGAACGTAATAAATATTAGAATATAAGAGTATGAAATATAATGTATATAATGGAATGTAACAGATAAAAATATACTATAAGAATGTTAATAGAGATGGTTTATAATCTGTAAAACAGAATAATGTGTGATTTGAATTATATGTGAAAACTTAATAAAGAAAATATTTTAAAAAGAAAATGAGGCCACCTGTGGTTGGGTGGGGCTGTGGTCATTAGTGAGACTGCTATAAATAGCAGCCTGTGGGTTTGGCCATTGCGGAGGATTATCTGATCATTGTGTTTCGTGGCCGCTTTACTGACTTTGACCTTTTGTGTGGTGATTTTTCCCGGCTTTGAAACTAAACCAGAGCAAAGTGTGGTTCACTTTGTGAAAGAAGAAGGACTGTGAATTGCCTCACAGCTGCAAGCTAAGTATACAGAACTGATAAGGGACTTGTACAAATTACCAGTTTGTTTGGAGATGAGTGCTCTTTGCTATACCAAAAGAGGGCTTGGTTTAAGTGAAGTTTCATTATAAAGAACATTGTTTTGAATTTTCAAACGTGTGTGTGTCTGAAATTTGTACCTGTGAATTTTTGGGAGGAGTCTACCAGAGAGCCCAACAGAACACAAAACCAAACCCAGAAAACACCAAAGAGCTCTCAAACAGAATATACAGTAAGTAGGGGTTATTATCAAATGTGATGAGGACCCCATCTCATGGGCCTTTGCTGTCTTTTGTGTAGCAATCAACCCACTCAGTGAATGGGTTACTCCCGGTTCGGCCCAGTTCTAAGAACCGGTAATGCTGGCAGCTCTGTCCACATGTGCAGAAGCATCACACACACACAAGTGTGGTTGTGCAAACTGGTAGTAAGGGGTTTTAGAAGACTGATGGCAGAAAAAGACCTCATGGTCCATCTAGTCTGCCCTTATACTATTTCTTGTATTTTATCTTAGGATGGATATATGTTTATCCCAGGCATGTTTAAATTCAGTTACTGTGGATTTATCGACCACGTCTGCTGGAAGTTTGTTCCAAGCATCTACTACTCTTTCAGTAAAATAATATTTTCTCATGTTGCTTGTGATCTTTCCCCCAACTAACTTCAGATTGTGTCCCCTTGTTATTGTGTTCACTTTCCTATTGAAAACACTTCCCTCCTGAACCTTATTTAACCCTTTCACCTATTTTAATGTTTCAATCATGTCCCCCCTTTCCCTTCTGTCCTCCAGACCAGTGATTTTCAACCTTTTTTGAGCCGCGGCACATTTTTTACATTTACGAAACCCTGGGGCACATTGAGCGGGGGTGGGGTGGGGGGAGGCTAAAAAAAAGTTTGGACAAAAAAAATTATCTCTCTCTCTCTTCCTCCCTTTCGCTCTATTTCTCTCTCTCTCCCTCCCTCTTTCTCTCCCTTCCTTCCTCTTTCTTTCTCTCTCTCTCTCCATCCCTCTTTCTTTCTCTTCCTTCCTTCCTCTCTTTTTTGCTCTCTTTCTTTCTCCGTCCCTACCTCCCTCTATGTCTTTCTCTCTCTCTCGTTTCCTCTCTCTCTCTCTTGCTTTCTTTCTCTTGTTCTCTTTCTCTCTTTCTTGCTTTCTCTCTCTCTCTTGTTCTCTTTCTCTCTCTCTTGCTCTTTCTCTCTATTATTTTCTTTCTCTCTCTCTTCCTTTCTTTCTCTCTTTCTTTCTCTCTCTGTTGCTTTCTTTCTCTGAGCTTCGCGGCACACCTGACCATGTCTTGCGGCACACTAGTGTGCCGCGGCACACTGGTTGAAAAACACTGCTCCAGACTATACAGATTGAGTTCATTAAGTCTTTCCTGATAAGTTTTACGCTTAAGACTTTCCACCATTTTTGTAGAACGCACTGTCATTGATTTTCAACATTATACCCATGTTCAAACTTTTGCTACTTTTATCCTATTTTCTATTCTGTTATTTAAAATAGAACTTGCTTCCAACAATTAGTTATAAAGATTGTTTTTACAACTTTTAAAAACAAATTTGTAATCTAATTTCCCCCTGTAAATAATTTCAGTTGTAAATTAACGTCTGCCTATTAGCGTTTTAAAATATGAACTATTAAGAGGCAGTTATAACCATAAAAGTAGAAGTTTTAATCAATGCATCGTCTCACTTAAAACCAATTATAACTATAAAAATAAGAATGTTAATCAGTACCTAGTCTTATTTAAACCAGATAAGCCACATGACTAATTAAATTTACAATTTAAGTGCCAATAAAACAATGTAGAATCCAGTAAAAATAATATCATGGGACGTATTTAAGAAATAAGGCGCTCAGAGTCCGATATTAGTTGGGCGGCTCACAAATCCAATAAATTAAATCCAATAAATTTTAAAAAGCTGAAAATAATTTTATCTTCACCAGTTACCTCAAGGACTCTAAGCAAGGATCAGCAGGTATCACACAAATGAATAAAATGGGGGGGGGATGGGCCTTTTGGAAAGTTGGCAGTCCATTACTGTATATCAAAATAAAAGGGGCTAATTAAATATTAACCAATATTTAGCAATTATCCCCAACTAGTATTGTTATAATTGTTTTTATATAATTATAGTGCTTATAACCGATAAGAAGGCAATGTAGAAGAGACAATTATAAAAACAGAAAATATATGCTGACAGAGATTGCTATAAAACTATTCTACATTGTTATGTTCGTTCTGTTTTTTCTTGTTTTTTTCTGTTTTTGTTGTTTTTAAACGTGAAAAATGTTTAATGAAAAACTATTATTTTTATCGCATCCTGGACATAAACTGTTTCAACTCCTACCCTCAAAACTACAGAGCACTGCACACCAAGACAACTAGACACAAGGAGTTTTTCCTCCAAATGCCATCACTCTGCTAAACAAATAATTCCCTCAACGCTGTCAAACTTTTTACTAAATCTGCACTACTATTACTAATTTTTTCTCATCATTCCTATCACCCATTTCCTCCCACTGATGACTGTATAACTGTAATTTGTTGCTTGTTTCCTTAAGTTTTTTATTAATATTGATTGTTTCTTCATTGCTTATTTGACCCCCTATGACAATCATTAAGTGTTGTACTTCATGATTCTTGACAAATGAATCTACCCTGTGATTATGTGACCAAAAGATTAAGGAGAAGATCTAATTCCATTGGTAGCATATTGATGCCTTAAGGCTGTGGAATGACTATGACCCTTTTCTAAAATCAAACTGACCACAGAAGCCAAACAGATTTACTGAGATTTTGACCGTAACGGCCATAAACATTCTTCTAAAACCTCCAAATTCCCTATTGTCCAGGTTTAGAATTTTTTTTTCTTTCACAGATGTTTTTATCTTTAGAACTATCCTGACCTTCAAAATAGAAGTGTTTTAAACGTGACTATTCATATGTCGGTCCAATTAATGCATAAGGCATTTCTCATAGCCACTGAGAAATAGAGGCCTTTGATCCACAGGCTTATCCATCTGAATTTGCAAAAATGAAGAAAATGACAAGGGGATTGACTTAGAAAAAAATAAAGAGCTTTGCATATGTTCCGAACCAAGCTTAATTTGCTAAGCAAGCAAAAATCTGTTGTTTTGTGGAAAAGGAGAATATAGCATTAGATAAGTGTTGTGATTAGCTCTGGCCCAGCTCCTGCCCCAAGGACTGTGGATGTGGGAGAGACATCCACATGCTGCAGGCCTGTTTTGTCCCCGGTGGAATCTGATGATGAAGGCTCCTCTGACCAAGAAGACATGAGTGACAGGGAGGAGGAGAGTGTGGCAGACAGCTCAGAAGGAGATCAATTATCTAGCTCCTCCTTGGAGTCGGAACAACAATTAATGATACAGCCACGCATGCGGAGAGCGATGCATAGGCAGCAACAACTGAGAGATTATTATCAAAGAAAATGAGGCCACCTGTGGTTGGGTGGGGATGTGGTCATTAGTGAGGCTGCTATAAAGAGCAGCCTGTGGGTTTGGCCATTGTGGAGGATTATCTGATCCTTGTGTTTCGTGACTGCTTTACTGACTTTGACCTTTTGTGTGCTGATTTTCCCCCCCGCTTTGAAACTAAACCAGAGCAAAGGGTGTTTCACTTTGTGAAAGAAGAAGGACTGTGAATTGCCTCACAGCTGCAAGCTAAGTATACAGAACTGATAAGGGACTTGTACAAATTACCAGTTTGTTTGGAGACGAGTGCTCTTTGCTATACCAAAAGAGGGCTTAGTTTAAGTGAAGTTTCATTATAAAGAACATTGTTTTGAATTTTCAAACGTGTGTGTGTCTGAAATTTGTACCTGTGAATTTTTGGGAGGAGTCTACCAGAGAGCCCGACAGAACAATAAGGAATAGGATTCTTTAGTAGCCAAATGTGATTGGACACACAAGGAATTTGTCTTTGGTGCATATGCTCTCAGTGTACATAAAAAAAAGATACATTTGTCAAGAATCATGAGGTACAACACCTAATGATTGGCATAGGGGTCAAATAAACAATGAGGAAATTGAGGAGTCCCCCAAGAGTCAAGAGAGATGGATTTCGACAAGTATAAAACTTTGGGATCCTTGGTGCGTTATAAACTTGGTGGTTTTCTTGTAGACGTTTCATTACCCACCTAGGTAACATTATCAATGCTAATAAGGTTTTATATTCTTTTATTATGCAGGGGCTTGTCCTGTTAGCATTGGTACCAACAGTGTTACCTTCTTGTATATAAACCATCTTAACTTCTCTCCTGATAGATTAACCTGAATTAATAAATATATTAACATATCAACATTTGGAATACCAGAAAGAGCTTAATTTTAAAGGGGAACTGTTGCTTTAATGGACTCGCTGGAGCTCTAACAAGCAGCAGGTTGCTTCCTGGTAGTCGGGATAGAGACAATGGCTGGCTGAAAAACTTTGGGATTCATTTGTGCCAGCTGCAAACCACAGCCAAAAGTGTTGCGAGAGAACCTCAAAAATTGCAAAAGGTTCCAGGAAGGAGTTAGGCAGCCCTCTAGCTAAAAATCAGCAGAGAAAGAAACAACAGCCACTTAAAACTGTTGCAAAAAGAATAGAGTAACAAAGCTTGTTTCACAGTAGAATAAATATTACAGTGTTCCCTCGATTTTTGCAGGTTCGAACTTCGCGAATAGCCTATACCACGGTTTTTCAAAAAATATTAATTAAAAAATACTTCGTGGTTTTTTTCCGATACCACGGTTCTTCCTGCCCAATGACGTCATACGTCATCGCCAAACTAATAATTTTTGCAAATAAATAACAAAAAAAGTAATTATTGTTAATAAATAATTATGTTTATAAATATCAGGATCACTAAGTGTCTTATTCAAGGGTGAGTACCAGTAATAATGGTGAGTAAATTGTTGTTAAGGGAATGGGAAATGGTAATTTAGAGGTTTAAAGTGTTAAGGGATGGCTTGTGATACTGTCCATAGCCAAAAATGGTGTATTTACTTCCGCATCTCTACTTCGCGGAAATTCGACTTTCGCGGGCGGTCTCAGAACGCATTCCCCGTGGAAATCGAGGGAATACTGTATTTGTAACACTGATCTAAGACCAAGGGTAGGTTCTGGCTTACCTCGCTGCTGGTCCGCTACCTCACATGCCACATGCTTTGTGTACCTGCAAGCACAGTGCTAAAACTCCAGCTTCTACACATGCGCAGAAGCGAAAAACAAGATGGCGGCGCCTATGGCGCCAACAAGGGAGCTGCTCAAGATCCCCATGGACAATTGGTGGGCCACTGTGTGACACAGAATGCTGGACTCGATGGACTTTGGCCTGATTCAGCAGGGCTCTTCTTATGTTCTTATGTTCTTATATCATTTGGGGCACATTGCAAGTGAGCAAACAGAAGAATATAATACATAGATTTGAACTGACTAATGCAATGTTTCTCAGTCTTGGGAATTTCAAATGTGGACTTCAGTTCCCAGAAATCTACAGCCAATCATGTTGGCAGGGGAATTCTGGGAGTTGAAGTCCACACACTTCTTAAAATTCCCAAGCTTGAGAAAACTGGCCTAATGAAAAACACCAAAAAATAGGACGGTTATTTGCAGACTTACTTTCATGAGAAATGAAGTGACTCTGAATATCTTTTATCTAACTTTCTCGGAACATTCGGAGAAGAAATCACCTTTCATGCCAGCATTCCTGCTATTTGGCAAGCATTTTACAAACGGTGGAAGATTTACCGTACAGTGCAGTGAGATCATAGTAATGACAGGCAAACTGCGATATAATCCACATCCACAATTCTCCGTTGGGAAAACACCTCTATTGGCAGTTCCTACTTTAACTGAGATTTTTTTTTTTCCTTTTGAGGCCTCTCCCAGCTTAGGTAACATCACATATTAAGGAAAATATTGATCCACAATCTCACACACAGGTTCTTTCCAATGAGCAAAACAATTGTGCTGCATGAATCCCAGCGACCAGTTAGGTCCCACAGAGTGGGCCTTCTCCGGGTCCCGTCAACTAAACAATGTCGCTTGGCGGGACCCAGGAAAAGAGCCTTCTCTGTGGCGGCCCCGGCCCTCTGGAACCAACTCCCCCCCCAGAGATTAGAATTGCCCCCACCCTCCTTGCCTTTTGTAAGCTGCTTAAAACCCACCTCTGCCGCTAGGCATGGGGGAATTGAGATTCCCTTTCCCCCTAGGCCTTTACAATTTTATGCATGGTATATCTGTATGTATGTTTGGTTTTTATAATAATGGGTTTTTAACTGTTTTTAGTATTGGATTATTATTATATGCTGTTTTATTACTGTTGTTAGCTGCCCCGAGTCTGCGCAGAGGGGTGGCATACAAATCCAATCAATCAATCAATCAATCAATCAATCAATTCCATCTAAACCTTGCAGTGTGAAGAAGGAATGTGGCAATTCTTATATTGGGTAGTCAACCACAATTCGGGGATGCCATAGGTTCACCATCAGGGTCCTAGGTTGTGCCATGCATTGATGAAGTTGGTTGGCATAGGACAGTGATGGCATGGTGACATATGAGCCGTTGCCCTAACTCAGCTCCAATGTGCGTCTGTGCCGGCCAGCTGATATTTTTCTTGCTCAGAGTCTCTGGGAGGACATTTTTGGCATGCAGAGAGCCTTCGGGGGGAGGGAGGGCATTTTTACCCTCCCCTGCTCCAGGGAAGACTTTGGAGCCTGGGGAGGGCAAAACACGAGACTACTGGGCCCACCAGAAGTTGAGAAACAGGCCGTTTCCAGCCTCCAGAGGGCCTCTGGGGGGATGGGGGAAGGTGTTTCTGCCCTCCCCAGGCATTGTATTATAGGTGTGGGCACTCACGCATTCATGATAGCGTGCATGCGCGCTCTTTCGGCACCCAAGGAAAAAAAGGGTTCGACACCACTGGCATAGGAGAA
>NC_091956.1:6457537-6497537 GCF_031021105.1 Erythrolamprus reginae
CCCCAAACCCCCAACACTTTACCCTTAGATTATCTACGGTTGACCTATCCAGATTCCTAAGTTTGCGGAGAGGGGCGGCATATAAATCCAATAAATCTAATCTAATCTAAGAGGTCAGTAAGGGGCGAGTACAAGTGCACTAGAGTGCCTTCTGTCCCCTGTCCTATTGCTCTCCTATATCTCCTATACCTTTCTTCTATTCCTATATCTCTTCTTCTATTCCTTCATTAATATTTTCTATTACTATACCTTCTTTTCTATTATTTCTTAGATATATTTTACTATGAGTATTTCCTCTATAACCTTCATTATGTATTTTACTATGTGTATATAGATATATACCCACTAAAACCCTCATTGTGTATTGGAAAAAATAAAATAAAATAAATAAAATAAATAAAATAAATAAAATAAATAAAATAAATAAAATAAATAAAATAAATAAAATAAATAAAATAAATAAAATAAATAAAATAAATAAAATAAATAAAATAAATAAAATAAATAAAATAAATAAAATAAATAAAATAAATAAAATAAATAAAATAAATAAAATAAATAAAATAAATAAAATAAATAAAATAAAATAAAATAAAATAAAATAAAATAAAATAAAATAAAATAAAATAAAATAAACAAACAAAGAAACCTTGGCAACTTGAAGAGATCTGGACTTCAACTCCCAGAATTCAAATGCTGACTGGGGAATTCTGGGAGTTGAAGTCCAGATCTCTTCAAGTTGCCAAGGTTGAGAAACACTGTTCTAGTCCAACCCCCTGATCAAGGCTGCAGTCTTACACTACCCCAGTCAAACGGCTGTCCAATCTCTTAGAATTCTTTATTCTTTATTGACCAAGTGTGATTTGCACACGGAAGGACTTTGTCTTTGGACAAATTCTTAAGAGCCTTGGTGGAGCAGTGGTTAGAGGGCAGTACTGCAAGCTACTTCTGCTGATCGCCAGCTGCCAGCAGTTTGGCAGATCAAATCTCAGTAGGCTCAAGGTTGACTCAGCCTTCCATCCTTCCACCATCGGTAAAATGAGGAGCCAGATTGTTGGGGGCAATATACTTACTCTCTATAAAACCACTTCAAACTCCTACTTTCAACTCCTACCCTCAAAATGTCGCTACAGAGCACTGCACACCAAGACAACTAGAAACAAGAACAGTTTTTCCCTAAACGCCATCACTCTGCTAAACAAATAATTCTCTCAACACTTTTTACTAAGTCTGCACTTCTACTTTTACTAGTTTTTCTCATCATTCCTATCATCCTTTTCCTCCCACTTAGGACTGTACGGCTGTAACTTGTTGCTTGTATCCTGAGATTATTATTAATATTGATTGTTTCCTGATTGCTTATTTGACCCCTATGACAATCATTAAGTGTTGTACCTCGCGATTCTTGACAAATGTATATTTTTCTTTTATGTACACTGAGAGCATATGCACCAAAGACAAATTCCTTGTGTGTCCAATCACCCTTTGCCAATAAAGAATTCTATTCTATTCTATTCTATTCTATTCTAAAGCACTGTGAAGTGGTATATAAGTCTAAATGCAATGCAAATGCAATTAAAAACCTCCAGTGAGGGAGCCACCAACTTCTGGAAGCAACCTATTCCACTGATGGTTCTCACCATCAGGAAATTGCTCCTTAGTTCTAAGTTGGACCACTCTTTAATGATCTGTTGCTTCTGGTCCTGCCCTCAGGTGTTTTGGAAAATACAGGTTGATACTGTCTCTTCTGTAGCAGCCTCTGAGATTATTATTATTATTATTATTATTATTATTATTATTATTATTAATTAGATTTGTATGCTGCCCCTCTCCGTAGATACTGAAATACTGCTATCATGTCTTACACACACACACACACACAAATCTTTATTGTTGTTGTTAACATGTCTAATAAAACCAGGCTAGTAAAAAGAAAGACCAGGGGGGACATGATAGCAGTGTTCCAATATCTCAGGGGTTGCCACAAAGAAGAAGGAGTCAACCTATTCTCCAAACCACCTGAGGATAGAACAAGAAGCAATGGGTGGAAACTAAACAAGGAGAGAAGCGACTTAGAACTAAGGAGAAATTTCCTGACAGTCAGAACAATTAATCAGTGGAACAGCTTGCCTCCAGAAGTTGTAAATGCTCCAACACTGGAAGTTTTTAAGATGTTGGATCTGTCCGAAGTACTGTAGGGTTTCCTGCCTAAGCAGGGGATTGGACTAGAAGACCTCCAAGGCCCTTTCCAACTATTATTATTATTGTTATTGTTATTGTTATTATTATTTAAATTCACAAATGTTTCTAGACCAAGCTTTTTATTTTAAAAATTGCAATGGCTCCACGTTGTTCTAAGCTAATGTTTAATACAAACCTCACTTGTAGGATGTCTCGTATACACACAGCTGAGCCTGAAAAGGCATTTTGGGGAAAAAAAGAAAGAAAACAGCTACCTTAATAACTCAAGAGAAGACAGCCACTTACCTTCTACTTCCTCATCGTCACAGACGTGCTTAAGGAACGATGCCCCTCTGTCCAGGACAGCTTCATCCTCCATCCTGCAATTGCAGAAGACAAAGAATGAGTGGTGTGAGAGGACTTCTCCTGGAAGCAGCTGCCTCAACCGGCCCAACTATTCTGAAGATTAACTCGCGGCTGTTGCTCGTGTTACGAGAGAGCGGAATCTCATTTCCTTCAGACATGCCACACCTTCGTTCTGTTGTGTTTTTTTCCAGGGATGCTCACCCCTGGGTTCAGCTCCAAACCTTCTGAGCAGGTTGCAAAACTGATAGGGCGATAGGGAAGAGAGAGAGAGAAGAGAGAGAGAAAGAGAAGAGAGAGAGAGACAGAGAAAGAGAGAGAGAAGAGAGTGAGAAAGAGACAGAGAGAAAGAGAGAGACAGACAGAGAGAAAGAGTAAGAGGGACAGACAGAGAATAGAGAAAGAGACAGGGAGAGAGAGAGAGAAAGAGATGAGAGAGCGAGAGAGAGAGAGACAGAGAGAGAGTGAGTGAGTGAGAGAGAGAGAGAGACAGACAGACAGACAGAGAGTGAGAGGGTTAGAGAAAGAGACAGACAGACAGACAGACAGACAGAGAGAATAGAGAGAAAGAGAGAGAGAGAGAGACAGAGAGACAGTTAGAGAAAGAGACAGAGACAGACAGAGAGAGAATAGAGAGAGAGAAAAAAACAGACAGAGAAAGAGTGTGTGTGTGAGAGAGAGAGAGAGAGAGGAGGGAGAAAGGATCAAAGCTGAATGGGGTTTATCTTTCTTTCCTCCAATTAAAGAGAAAAAGAAAGAAAAGCAATCGGAGAGACAAGACCAAAGGGAGGCAGGCAGAAGCCAGGAGTAGACTTTGGATCGAGGACTTCTTGCAAGAAGATCTGCTAAAGACCACAAGAGTCAAAGACGAAAAGCCCCTGCAAGGTCTGAATGCAGCCCAGGGTACCTACCAGGCTCTTAACACCCTTCTGGGGCCAAAACAACACTGCATTATCACGTGCCGCCCTTAAGGAAATCTGACATTTGAGGATTAGCCAATGTGCCAGAGCTGCAGCCTATATGAATATTTCATATGGTGCTTCCTGCCACTTCTTCCTTTCTGTACCTCTCAAGTAGACGCATCTCATGGCTTCCTTTCAATTCTCAACAATAAATATTTTATTAATTGGATTTGTATGCCTCCCCTTTCTGAGGACTCGGGGTGGCTCACAATATGTCAAAAACAATATACCATATACATATCTAAAAATCCAATTAATATACTAAAAATCTTTTTAAAAACTCTAATAAGATTTAAAATCGTTCATTGCCATTCACACAGCAAAACATACTAGAGAGTAGTCCTTGACTATAAAAGGATGAATTCGATGAATGAAACCGATTTGCACCATCTGATGGGGCGATGGGACAAGGTAAAAAGATATATGGCGAGTAGGATCTGAGACCAAGCTACAAGAAACAAGTTGGAATCACTCTATAATATGTAAAGAAATATTTCACTCTTGGCTTTAAATGATTTATAACAAGAAATACCCCCAACTGGTAGGTAGGTAGGTAGGTAGGTAGGTAGGTAGATAGATAGATAGATAGATAGATAGATAGATAGATAGATAGATAGATAGATAGATAGATAGATAGATAGATAGATAGATAGATAGATACTGTAGATAGATAGATAGATAGATAGATAGATAGATAGATAGATAGATAGATAGATAGATACTGTAGATAGATAGATAGATAGATAGATAGATAGATAGATAGATAGATAGATAGATACTGTAGATAGATAGATACTGTAGATAGATAGATACTGTAGATAGATAGATAGATAGATAGATAGATAGATAGATAGATAGATAGATAGATAGGCATGAAAAACTATCATTAAGTCCCTTTTTTTCACTGCTGTTATAACTTTAAACACAAATTTGAGTTTATACTTAAAACTCAATGAATTGTTGTAAGTTGATGACTGCCTGTAATGCCTGTTCTTACTTTCGAGTCCTCTCCTGATGGAAGCCCACGCACCCCCATAATAGGGGAAGATTCCCATTACCGCTGCTACAAATGCGCTGCGCATACAGCTTTGATTCTCGCACATGCGTATCCTAGCATGTTTTTGCTTTGGCGCAGGAAGCAAAAATGTGCTAAAAAAAATGGGGATGTGCTCATGCATGAGATTTTGGCTTTTTTTGACACATGCGCAGAAGCAAAAAATAACCGAAATCTCTCGCGCGCACATCCGAGCACAAGATTTTGCTTCTGCACCTGCACACAAAGCAAAAATATGATGGGACACATGAATGTGCACGCAGGAGAAGTGAAGTGTGCTCAGCGTTTGCTACCGGTGCGCCATCCTCTACCAACCCATACCACATCTCGGACATCAACACCCTTGAAAATGTCCAAAGATACTTCACCAGAAGAGCCCTTCACTCCTCCACTCGAAACAGAATATCCTACGAAAATAGACTATCAATCCTAGGTCTAGAAAGCTTAGAACTAAGACGCCTTAAACAAGATCTAAGTATTGCCCACAAGATCATATGCTGCAACATTCTACCTGTCAATGACTATTTCAGCTTCAATCGCAACAACACAAGAGCACGCAACAGATTCCAACTTAATATTAACCGCTCCAAACTTGACTGTAAAAAATATGACTTCAGCAACCAAGTTGTCGAAGCGTGGAACTCATTACCTGACTCACTAGTGTCAACCCCTAACCCCAAACATTTTTCCCTTAGACTATCCACGATTGACCTCTCCAGGTTCCTTAGAGGTCAGTAAGGGGCGTGCATAAGTGCACCAGTGTGCCTTCCGTCCCCTGTCCTATTGTCTCTCCTTATCTCATTTATCTTTTCTTCCTTTCAAATATGTTCACCTACACTTTTATATCTTTTCTTCTATTCTTTTCTTTACTTATATTATTATATATCTTTCTCTTCAATGTGTATTATCTATTGGACAAAATAAATACGGTAAATAAATAAAATAAAATAAAAAAACTGGTCAAGTGCACTCTAAAGGCACCGAAATTCTGACTCGCTAAAATGTGGGCTCTGCAGAATACGAGGACAACAATTTGCACTTAATTAAGACTCCTGCAATCACGGAGGAAAACTAATATTTTTCTTCGATTGGTGTGAAGCCACCCCAGCAGAGTTTAAAAGCAAATTGTTCCCACCCACCCACCCCGCAAAAAAAAGCCTTACAATTTCTCTAAAGAAAAGAACAGCTAAACAGAGGGAGTGCTGCCCTCTTTCGGCCAAAAAAGTCATCCCAGCCTTGAATATATTTTTTTTCTTATTTAAACTTTTTAAATACCAATCAAATGCACCGCTAAGGCAAGTCAACACTGCGGTAAGTTTTACTGGAAAATGTTTCCTCATCAGTCATTTCCTTCTCTCTCCCTCCGCCCTCACTCGTATGTGATAATGGAAGAAAAACAATCTCTTTCACACACACACCAAGATCATTCATAAAAAATATATTTCATAGTGAACTATCAGCAGAATTAGTTTTCCACTGTGTTACGTTTGTGTTTGTTTGTGTGTGTGTGTATCTGTCTGCCAACTTTGAAACTGTAGTGGTGTTGAAATCTATCTAAAGCTTTCGCAAATTACTCAAGACCCACCTATATCGCGAGGCATGGGGGAACTGAGACACCCTCCCCGAGGCTTTTATATTTTATGTTTGGTATGTATGTGTTGTATAGTTTTAATTGCCGGGGTTTTATATATGTTTTATTTTTTAATATTAGATTTGTTTCACTGTTATATTGTTTCTATTATTGGTATTTTGGTATACAGTGTTCCCTCGATTTTCGCGGGTTCGAACTCCGTGGAACGTCTATTCCACGGTTTTTCAAAAATATTAATTAAAAAATACTTTACGTTTTTTCCCCCCTATACCACGGTTTTTCCCGCCCGATGATGTCATATGTCATTGCCAAACTTTCATCTGCCTTTAAAAAACATTTTTTTAAATAAACTTTAATAAATAAACATGGTGAGTAATAATCTAAATGGTTGCTAAGTGTTCTGTCTGGGTCCTCCCAGATGCCAACACCAACCAAAAAGAGTATCCAGACACACTGGTAAAAAGCAAAGGCAGTTTATATACTGGAAAGCAAACACAGGTAACAAAAACTGTTCTTACAGACAGGAGCACGATGAAGCTTCACAGAGGTTTCACGAAGGCCAGGCAATAAAACAGGATTCTTGCTGGCAAAAACAACACTGGAGATAATAAAACCCACGCCTCCCCCAAGTCTTTCAGCCTTCTAGGCCACAAGCCAAGATCAGAGACGCCAAGAATCGAAGCAAGGTCACAGGACTCCCAGTTGATAACTCTCCACAAGACTGTAAGGGCTGGCCTGCCTTTTCAACCCTGCTGAGGAGAACCACACCCAAACCCAGCTGTTGCCAATTCAGGGATGGAAATACCTTTCTAATTGGCCCCTTCTTTGAGCTGCACATCTCTGCCTCATGTCTATTATAGCCTGTGCGTCTTCATCCAATGAATCCAGGCTACTAGCTGGGGAGAGCCCCCCCCCCCCCGGGGGTCTCAGGCTGCTCTCCCTCCTCCTCTTCCTGACGTTCCTCTCCCCCCGTCTGCCTGGTCCTCCCCCTCCTGGTCACTGTCCTCCTCCTCTGGGCATGGATCCGGCAGAGTTCCAGCCGGTCCCTGAGGAGCCTCAGGCTGAATCACAACACTAAGGGAATGGGAAATTGTAAATTTAGGAGTTTAAAGTGTTAAGGGAAGGCTTGGGATACTGTTCATAGCCAAAAATAGTGTATTTACTTCCGCATCTCTACTTCGCGGAAATTCGACTTTCGCAGGCGATCTCGGAATGCATCTCCCGCGAAAATCGAGGGAACACTGTATATGCTATTTTCATATAATAAAATTTGGGCTGAACAATCTGAAACTTCACGAAGGGGCGAGTAAGCCAAGGAGTTTGGGGGACCTCTGATTTAGCTATTAATTGAATTCAGTGGGGATTATCCAGTTATTTTCTTAGTTTGCATTTTCGTTTTGATTTATTTCCCTTAGTTAAAGCAGTGCCACTTTTGTTTTCATGAATTATCAACTTTTATATTATTTTATTGCAGGTCATAACTCCAGACAGCATTACAAAAAAAGATACAATACGAAATACAATCTAGCGTACATAATAAAAAGGCCTCTTATCATACTCAGTTTTATTTTGCTGTCAACAGGGGGGGAAAAGTTCTACAAGCTGCAAATACAAACCTTGGAAAAGCACAAGTTATCTTGAGATCTTTGGTCTCTTTAAAGTAAGTTGTGCATAGAACTGTTCTATTCAGCCTGGAAATGGGCTACTAAGAGGTGTTAATAACCTATTAAGAATGTCTTAGGAAAACAATAGAGCCAAGAGGTGTTAATAGCTCGTTACAAATGTCTTAGTAAAATTACAATAGAGCAGAATGTGATCTCTCAAATTCACTACTTCCCTT
The DNA here is from genome assembly GCF_031021105.1 of Erythrolamprus reginae. Lineage (NCBI taxonomy): Eukaryota > Metazoa > Chordata > Lepidosauria > Squamata > Dipsadidae > Erythrolamprus > Erythrolamprus reginae. The sequence continues at coordinate 6,465,529 of NC_091956.1, forward strand.
TTTGACAATAGAAACATAGAAACATAGAAGACTGACAGCAGAAAAAGACCAGCCTTATACTATTTCCTGTATTTTATCTTACAATGGATATATGTTTATCCCATGCATGTTTAAATTCAGTTACTGTGGATTTACCAACCACGTCTGCTGGAAGTTTGTTCCAAGGATCTACTACTCTTTCAGTAAAATAATATTTTCTCATGTTGCTTTTGATCTTTCCCCCAACTAACTTCAGATTGTGTCCCCTTGCTCTTGTGTTCACTTTCCTATTAAAAACACTTCCCTCCTGAACCTTATTTAACCCTTTAACATATTTAAATGTTTCGATCATGTCCCCCCTTTTCCTTCTGTCCTCCAGAGTATACAGATTGAGTTCATTAAGTTTTTCCTGATACGTTTTATGCTTACGACCTTCCACCATTCTTGTAGCCCGTCTTTGGACCCGTTCAATTTTGTCAATATCTTTTTGTAGGTGAGGTCTCCAGAACTGAACACAGTATTCCAAATGTGGTCTCACCAGCGCTCTATATAAGGGGATCACAATCTCCCTCTTCCTGCTTGTTATACCTCTAGCTATGCAGCCAAGCATCCTACTTGCTTTTCCTATCGCCCGACCACACTGCTCACCCATTTTGAGACTGTCAGAAATCACTACCCCTAAATCCTTCTCTTCTGAAGTTTTTGCTAACACAGAACTGCCAATGCAATACTCAGATTGAGGATTCCTTTTCCCCAAGTGCATTATTTTACATTTGGAAACATTAAACTGCAGTTTCCATTGCTTTGACCATTTATCTAGTAAAGCTAAATCATTTACCATATTACAGACCCCTCCAGGAATATCAACCCTATTGCACACTTTAGAGTCATTGGCAAATAGGCAAACCTTCCCTACCAAATCTTCCCCTATGTCACTCACAAATGTATTAAAAAGAATAGGACCCAGTTAAAAAGAATAGGATCCAGGACAATAACCTTCAGCAATGGAGATTTTGCCAGAGTTGCAATAGTTATGCCGCCGAGTTTAAGATATTAAACCTCAGTAACCACAAAGGCCTTCCAAAATTTATTTATTATTGTTTGTAAACTGATCCAAAGATAACATTGTCTTAAAATAAAAAAATTATTGTGATACAACTGAACTGTTGAGTGACCTCCTGCTATCTGCTTTGATCAAAACATGTAAACGCATTCCACTTTTGAAATAATAATAATAATATACGTGCCAGTACGTGAAAACAGCAAAATAGGAGAGATAGAACTGGAGAAAATAACTTAAGACCTGCAAAGAGAAATAGATCTACTGTGATAAAAAAAAAAGATCCAAACCAGGACAAACCCATTAAGACACAAGAAAAATTACCTGCAACAAACTCAGGACATATTGGAGAATGATAGAAAAAATGATAAAAGAGATTACATTACAAGAGATAGAAAAATCCCCAGAATTTTATCTTTTAGGTATAGCTAAGCAGAAATATAAAAAAGATATTTTTTTTATTTGGCCGTACATATTTTAACAGCGACCAGGATAGTTTATGCACAAAATTGGAAAGGAAAAAATGTTCCCCAAAAAGAAGATGTAGTTTTTAAAAAATTGGACTGTGCAGAGATGAATATGATGACAAGAAGGCTGAATGATCAAGAAGAATCGGAATATTATTTGGAATAAAGTTTATACATGGATAGACAAAAAATAAATTAAATTAAGGCTATGAGAATTGTATGAATATATCAAAATGTTACTGGAATTTTTTGTTGTTGTTTTTTAAACTTACTTCTACGTTTATTAGAATGTGTGAACAAAATTCTTCTTTTCACTTAGTATACTATGTTGACTTAATGACTTAAAACTTATCCTTTTTTCTGTATTAAAAATTGACTTCAAGAAGAGAGGGGTAATTGTAACCCCTACTATGTGTTTAAATGTTTGTGAGTCTGTATGTCTTTTTATGGAAAATTAATAAAGTATTATTAAAAAAAAAAGACACAAGAAGAATTGCCCAACATCTTCTCAGAACACAAGTCTCTTCATTGCATCACCCAGCAAGCTTCAACCAAGCCTTGGATCTCAGACAAATATGATCCCATAGGAATCTGCCCAAGGAGCTACTGATACAGAAGAATAATTGAGTCTGTCATCTGCAACTCTATAACTGCCTGGTTTTGTTCTGCAACCTAACAAGACCGACACAGACTTCAGAGGAGAATCAGAACTGCAGAAAACACAATTGCTGCCAACCTGCCTTCCATTGAGGACCGGTATACTGCACGAGTCAAAAAGAGGGCGGGGAAAATATTTACAGACCCTTCGCATCCTGAACATAAATTGTTTCAACTCCTACCCTCAAAACGATGCTACAGAGCACTGTGCACCAAGACAACTAGACACAAGAACAGTTTTCCCCAAATGCCATCACTCTGCTAAACAAATAATTCTCTCAACACTGTCAAACTTTTTACTAAGACTGCACTTCTACTTTTACTAGTTTTTTCTCATCATTCCTATCATCCTTTTCCTCCCACTTAGGACTGTACGACTGTAACTTGTTGCTTGTATCCTAAGATTTTTATTAATATTGATTGTTTCCTGATTGCTTATTTGACCCCTACGACAATCATTAAGTGTTGTACCTCAACAACTAGACACAAGAACAGTTTTTTCCTGAACACCATCACTCTGCTAAACAACTAATTCCCTCAACACCGTCAAATTATTTATTAAGTCTGCACTATTAATCTTATCATCCTACCATCTCCCATTTTCTCCCACAAATGAATGTATGGCTGTAATTTGTTGCTTGTATCCTTCCCATTTATATGGACTGGTTCCTAATATGATTTGATTGCTTATTTGTACCCAGACTATCATTAAGTGTTGTACCTTATGATTCTTGATGAAAGTATCTTTTTCTTTTATGTACACCGAGAGCATATGCACCAAAGACAAACTCCTTGTGTGTCCAATCACACTTGGCCAATAAAATTCTATTCTATTCTATCTGACAACAGACAATAGAATATATTGTTCTTGCATAGGAACAGGAAGCTCAAGTTCAAAGCCCAAGAGAAGGTATAAAAGCCACCCTCTCTCAACACCATGTGGTCAGCGACCCAGAACCATGGGCTTGGTGGTTCTGCTTCATCAATAAACCGTCTTTCCAATCATCCTCCATGTTTCCAATGTCTTTCTCCCAGCTTGGGACTGAACTGGATGGATATTTCTCCCAAAACTGAGAACAGTTTACATCCTGTGACAAGGCCTTTAACACCATCAAACATTTGTCTATTCTAGGCTCTTAAGAAAGGAATTGATTGGTGGACAAAAATGCCAAATGTAGCCTGCACTTCTGGCTGACTATGTAACAAAATGTAATATAGTAATAACTGTAATAATATAGTAATTATAATAATAACATAGTAACTCCTATGACTGTCTTTTTATTTTTTTACTCTAGTCTACCCAAACTCAAATCCTGCAACCGTTCTTCATATGTTTTAGCCCCCCCCAAGGCCCTTAAAGATCTTAGTTGTTCTTCTTTGCATTTTTTTTATTATTATTATTATTATTATTATTATTATTATTATTACTACTACTACTACTACTACTACTACTACGACTATTATTATTATGTCAGTACAACACAGCAAACGAGATCACTGGTGCAGAAATGAAATTGCATAATAATAATAATAATAATAATAATAATAATAATAATAATAATTTATTAGATTTGTATGCCGCCCCTCTCCGTAGACTCGGGGCGGCTCACAACAGTGATAAAAACAATATATAATGACAAATCTAATAGTTAGAATCTAAAATAACAATAGTCCATTTAAAAGTCTAAAAAGCAAGAAACCCCAATATATAAAAACATACACACAGTCATATCATGCACAAAAACTACATAGGCAGGGGGAGATGTCTCAGTTCCCCCACGCTTGACGACAGAGGTGGGTTTTAAGGAGTTTACGAAAGGCAAGGAGGGTGGGGGCAGTTCTAATCTCTGGAGGGAGCTGATTCCAGAGGGTCGGAGCCGCCACAGAGAAGGCTCTTCCCCCGGGTCCCGCCAGACGACATTGTTTAGTCGATGGGACCCGGAGAAGACCAACTCTGTGGGACCTAACTGGTTGCTGGGATTCGTGCGGCAGAAGGCGGTCTCGTAGATACCCTGGTATTTTCCCCCCAAAGTCTCAACATCTTTATTTATTTATTTTTTTGCAATGTGGGGCACTTAATGAAAATCATTAAGCGTTGTACTTCATGATTCTTGACAAGTGTATCTTTTCTTTTATGTGCGCTGAGAGCATATGCACCAAAGACAAATTCCTTGTGTGTCCAATCACACTTGGCCAATAAAGAATTCTGTTCTGTTCTGTTCTATTCTAATTCCATTCCATTCTATTCTATAAGCATTAGCTTGTAAGTGTAACATCTATCTTCTACTGCAGGGATTTCCAAATTTAGCCACTTTTAAGTGTTGTAGATTTCAACTCCCATGGCTGACCAGGGAATTCTGGGAGTTGAAGTCCACAAGTCTTAAAGCCACCAAGTCCTGAGACCCCTGGTTCTACAGCGACAGGTAACCTGTCACTGAAGAATGAAGAATGGCCCGAGAAGCAAGAAGAACATGGTGCTATGTCATCAACCACAGTTCAGAAATTGTGGGGCCGGGCAATAAGGATAAGGAACGACAACAACCTGTCAAAGGTAATGTAAAGCGATTGCAAAGTTTGACAGATCTAATTTTAGAGGGAGTGGAACAGATTGTACAGTATAAACTGATCTGTACTGTATCTGGCAAGGTAACACAATCACACTATTCGTGCAACCGTAGCAGGATACTCCGACTGCCAACAGCTGAATTCAACTAACTTTGCCCAATGCTAAGAGCGGCCCGGAGAAAATTATAAAAATGTAGAAACAAAATTTGAAACGGATTCCATTCAGCAAAATAAATGCAGCCGTATGAAATAGTATTCAGAGCCCAATCTCACCTTTCAAATTATTTTATTGTCATTTTGCTCCAGGAAGACTTCTGTTGTTCCTCAAAATATAAGGGCAGACTAGATGGACCATGAGGTCTTTTTCTTCCGTCAGTCTTCTATGTTTCTATGTTTCTAAAATCTGTGCCAATTTCTTAACCGGTTTAGTGAATGCATAGTATTTAGATCTGAACAAGGTTTGCTTTCTCCCTCTCCTCTCTTCGCTGACCTTCTCAAAACATACTATTTCTAGCCTAAAGCCTGCAAAAATTTCACTTTCTGAGGACTACTTATGCTCCTGTTCCAGCTGTGTAATTTCCTCTCTAAGACCTTGACTTCCGGTCTTTGCTCTCACTTTTTTAAAAATAATCACACGACAGCCATGCGTGTGTATGTGTGTGTGTGCAATAGCCCGAGACAGGCAAAGCTTATTGCTGTTCGGTGTCACAATCAAAGTCCAGATCTTGCCACAGCCGTAAAGAACTTATGGACCGGTGTTGCAACTCATTGCTACCCAAAAAGTAAAATTCAAACCACCCTTATTATTGCTATAATTGCTAAAGTTTGCTTTCTGAACCTGCAGGAAGGAAAAATATAAACTTTTAAAATAAGTCTTTTGGCTTAGAGTGGGTTGGAGGATTTTGGTGCTGCATGGCTGAACTTTAAAGGTTTTGTATGGTTTGATGGTGTTAAGTTGATTTACGGTAATTGGGTTGTTGGTAAGTAGAAGAGGAAAGATCCCTTTTCTTTCTCTCCTTTTCTTCCTTTTTGTGTTTGGTCTTCTTTTTTTTTTTCTCACTATTTGTGTCTCCTCTATTTTTTCACAATCTCCCTTTTTTCTTTTTATTCTTTTTTCCTTACCTTTAATTTCATGTCTTTCTCTTTTTCCTTTCATAATTCCTTTATAAAGGAATTGTTTTTAATTAGGTTTAGTAATTTGGTTAATTTGGCAATGTTTTGATATACTTTTCACCTTTTCCCCCCTTGATTGCTATTGGAAAGTTTTTTGGGTGTATTGTTTTCTTTAGAGATTTTCTTTTAATGGGCATTTACTGCTAAAAGAGGTTAATAACTACAGTGTTCCCTCGATTTTCGCGGGGGATGCGTTTCGAGACCGCCCGCGAAAGTTGAATTTCCGCAAAGTAGAGATTTATTTATTTATTTATTATTTATTACTTAGATTTGTATGCCGCCCCTCTCCGAAGACTCGGGGCGGCTCACAACACGTGGAAACAAATCATAAATAATCTGACAATTTAAAATATTTAAAGATTTAAGAAAGACCCCATATACTAACAGACATACACACAAGCATACCACATATAAATTAACATGCCCAGGGAGAGATGTTTCAGTTCCCCCATGCCTGACGGCAAAAGTGGGTTTTAAGGAGTTTACGGAAGGCAGGAAGAGTAGGGGCAGTTCTAATCTCCGGGGGGGGTTGGTTCCAGAGGGCCGGTGCCGCCACAGAGAAGGCTCTTCCCCTGGGGCCCGCCAACCGACATTGTTTAGTTGACGGGACCCGGAGAAGGCCCACTCTGTGGGACCTAATCGGTCGCTGGGATTCGTGCGGCAGGAGGCGGTCTCTGAGATATTCTGGTCCAATGCTATGAAGGGCTTTAAAGGTCATAACCAACACTTTGAATTGTGACCGGAAATTGATCGGCAACCAATGCAGACTGCGGAGTGTTGGTGTAACATGGGCATACCTAGGGAAGCCCATGACTGCTCTCGCAGCTGCATTCTGCACGTTCTGAAGTTTCCGAACACTTTTCAGAGGTAGCCCCATGTAGAGAGCATTACAGAGATGCAGAAGTATATACGCCATTTTTGGCTATGGACAGTATCACAAGCCATCCCTTAACACTTTAAACCCCTAAATTACCATTTCCCATTCCCTTAACAACCATTTACTCACCATTATTACTGGTGCTCACCATTGAATAAGACACTCAGTGATCCTGATATTTATAAACATAATTTATTAACAATAATTATTATTTTTATTTATTTGCAAAAATTATTATTTTTTATTTATTTGCAAAAATTATTATTTTTATTTATTTGCAAAAATTATTAGTTTGGCAATGACGTATGACATCATCGGCCGGGAAGAACTGTGGTATCGGGAAAAAACTGTGAAGTATTTTTTAATTAATATTTTTTGAAAAACCGTGGTTTAGGCTATCCGCGAAGTTCGAACCCGCGAAAATTGAGGGAACACTGTATACACAAAAATTGATATTGAGGAGTTACAGAGAAAATTGAATTATTGCAGCCTAATTAATCTAACATGAATAAAATTTGAAACAGCTTAAAAGGTGTATTAGCTGATAGCGTATTAGTACAATATAAGAAAGTTGAGCAGCTATTTTTTGCCCAGATGTCAAACGTAAAGGAGGTAGACACTGGATCTATGTACCGTATTCTTAAAACTGAACTATTGTGAAGCAATTTGATGTTGTTGGTATTTTACTTTGTATTGGGATTGGAGAAAAAAGTAAAAAATTCTTTGCTTGAGAAAAAACTATTCTCCACGTAAAACTTCCTGAAAAAGAAAGTCAACCAGCTAAAAACACCTATAAGGGTAGAGTTAAATGGAACCAATGAAAGAGCTCTGTTGAAATGTTATTTCTACAGCAACCAGTGAGGGAAGGAAGGGTAGGGAGAGAGAGAAAAACCTGAGCAGCTCCATTAATAGCTGCAAGCTTTTACCTCAAGACATGGAGAAAACGTTAGCCTGATGGGCCCCTCCCTGTTGTGAAATGAGATCTCTCCTCCAGCAATAGACAGGGGGCTGCAAAACGGTGTAAAAGGGCAGGATAGTATACACAGGTCACTGGAACACGAGGTAGGAGAGGTCAAATTTGCAAGAGGGGGAGAGAATTTCAGGGGGGGCCCTCAGTCCTTGCAGAAACCGAGTTGTCGAAGCGTGGAACTCATTACCTGACTCAGTAGTGTCAACCCCTAACCCCAAACATTTTTCCCTTAGACTGTCCACGATTGACCTCCCCAGGTTCCTTAGAGGTCAGTAAGGGGCATGCATAAGTCCACCAGTGTGCCTTCCGTCCCCTGTCCAATTTTCTCTCCTCCACTCGAAATAGAAGACCCTATGAGACTAGACTTTCAATCCTGGGCCTAGAAAGTTTAGAACTAAGACGCCTTAAACAAGATCTAAGCATTGCCCACAAGATCATATGCTGCAACGTCCTGCCTGTCGGCGACTACTTCAGCTTCAACCACAACAACACAAGAGCACACAACAGATTTAAACTTAATATTAACCGCTCCAAACTTGACTGTAAAAAATAGGACCTCAGTAACCGAGTTGTCGAAGCGTGGAACTCATTACCGGACTCCATAGTGTCATCCCCAAACCCCCAACACTTTACCCTTGGATTATCTACGGTTGACCTATCCAGATTCCTAAGAGGTCAGTAAGGGGCGAGTACAAGTGCACTAGAGTGCCTTCCGTCCCCTGTCCTATTTCTCTCCTATACCTTTCTTCTATTCCTATATCTCTTCTTCTATTCTTTCATTGAAATGTTCTATTCCTATATCTTCTTTTCTATTATTTCTTAGATATATTTTACTATGAGTACATCCTCTATAACCTTCATCATGTATATTACTATGTGTATATTGATATATACCCACTAAAACCCTCATTGTGTATTGGACAAAATAAATAAATAAAATAAAATATCTCATTTATCTTTTCTTCCTTTCAAATATGTTCACCTATACTTTTACATCTTTTCTTCTATTCTTTTCTTTACTTATATTATTACATATCTTTCTCTTCAATGTGTATTATGGATTGGACAAAATAAATAAATAAAAATAAATAAATTTCGGGGCTGCCCAGGCTGACTATCTATGGAGGGATAATAACTTGTTAAGGCAACACTTGGAATACCGTGTCCAGTTTTGATCACTACACTATTAAAAAAAGACGTTGAGACTCTGGAAAGTCAGCAGAGAAGAGCAACAAAGGGGATTAGGGGACTAAAACATGTGAAGAACGGTTGCAGGAATTGGGCATGGCTAGTTTAATGAAAAGAAGGACGAGGGGAGACATGATAGCTCAGGGGCTATTTCAGGAGCTGCCACAAAAAAAGAGTAATGAACCATTGTGTAATGACCTATAAAGCCCTACATGGCATTGGACCGCCTTCTCCCGAACGAATCTCACCGACCAATAAGGTCCCACAGAATTGGTCTTCTCCAGGTCCCGTCGATTAAACAATGTCGTCTGGCGGGACCTAGGGGAAGAGCCTTCTCTGTGGCGGCCCCGGCCCTCTAGAATCAACTCCCCCCTGAGATTTGAATTGCCCCCACCCTCCTTGCCTTCCATAAGATGTTGAAGACCCATCTATACCGCCAAGCATGGGGGGATTGAATCTCCCCTTACCTTTCCTGACTCAGCATATGAGATTGGTATGATCGTTTTAGAATTGTTAGTTGTTTATAATAATGGGGTTTTTAATATAGTTTATATTGGATTTGTATTTTATTGTACCTACTATTGTTGTGAGCTGCTCCGAGTCCTCAGAGAGGGGCGGCATACAAATCTAATAAATAATGTCGGCTGGTGGGACCCAGGGGAAGAGCCTTATCTGTGGCGGCCCCGACCCTCTGGAACCAGCTCCCCCCGGAGATTAGGATTGTCCCCACCCTCCTTGCCTTTCGTAAACTTCTTAAGACCCACCTCTGCCATCAGGCATGGGGGAATTGAGACATCTTCCCCAGGCCTATATAATTTGTGTATGGTATGTTGTGCGTATGTTGTTTTTTAATTATGGGTTTTTTAGTTTTTAAATATTAGATTTGTATTTTACATTGTGTTATACTATTGCTGTGAGCCGCCCCGAGTCTACGGAGAGGGGCGGCATACAAATGTAATTAATTTAATAATAATAATAATAATAATAATAATAATAATAATAATAATAACCTCGCAAAATTTTGTTTCTTGTGCAAAGCCACATTGGAATGTGCACACACACAAGCTAACTGAAACCACACACCAGTAGTGGCAGTAATACAAATCCACCCCGGACTCAGGGCCTTATTTGGGGGAAAACATGGTAGAAGGGAGGAAGCTAGAAAAGTTGTGAAATGATGTTAAAATCTAGGTATGCTTCATCATGGTCCATTCACTGGAGCAGGGGTCTCCAAACTTGGCCACTTGTGGACTTCAACTCCCAGAACAGTGGCTCAGTGGTTAGAGTGCCGTACTGCAGGCTACTTCTGACTGCCAGCTGCCTGCAAATTGCCAGTTCAAATCTCACCACCGGCTCAAGGTTGACTCAGCCTTCCATCTTTCTAAGTTGGGTAAAATGAGGACCCAGATTCTTGGGGCCAATAGGAATTCTGGGAGTTGAAGTCTACAAATGTTAAGAAGACTTTGCAACAACTGCAATGTAAAATAATCAGCTTGTAGTTTCTTGAATGGACCCCCGAAACATAAACATCTGTGTTGGATGCAAATCCAAGATAAGTCTGAAAGCGGCTAATGGAAAATATACATTCCAGCAGGCTATCTCTCCTATTTTCTTTTTTTTCCTAATAAAGGCAAACAATTTCCATAGGCTTCTTCCTTTCCTGCTATAAACGCTCCTGCAAGTCTTTGCAATTTGTCAACATCCTTCTTGAGAGGTTTCTTTTAAAAATAGGAAAAAGTCAGCACCCGTCCTGAAATTCTATCGTTTTTTCTCTTTAAGAGGCAGGTTACATAATGGAAATCTTTGTACAGTACTGAGCTTTGCTGGCATGAACAGATTAGAAGAATTACAGCCTTTGGACCAAACTGCATGTAACCTATAATGCATTGTGTGCACTTGCCTCGAGGGGAGGAAATATGAATTAAATATAAAAATATAAGGAAATGCCACTTCCTTATATTTTGCGCTTGGCTGGCTGGCGGGCTGGTTTTGTCTTTCCTTTTTTCCCACCTTGCGTTCAATTTTATTCTTTTTGGGAAAATAAGTGTTGGAAAAAAATGTCCATCTGGGTTCAGTTCAGCTTGCCCAGAGAGTTTGTTGCCAGCCACTTTCAAGCAGCAGCAAGTAGAGAACCAGTTTGGGGGCATGTTGGTTATGACCTATAAATCCGTTCATGGCATCGGACCAGAATATTTCCGGGACCGCCTTCTGCCGCACGAATCCCAGCGACCGATTAGGTCCCACAGAGTTGGCCTTCTCCGGGTCCCGTCGACTAAACAATGTCGTTTGGTGGGTCCCAGGGGAAGAGCCTTCTCTGTGGCGGCTCCGACCCTCTGGACCCAGCTCCCCCCTGAGATAAGAACTGCCCCCACCCTCCTCGCCTTTCGTAAACTCCTTAAAACCCACCTCTGCCGTCAGGCAAGGGGGAACTGAGATAACTTCCCCAGGCCTATATTGTTTATGTATGGTACGTTGTGTGCATGTTTTTTTAAATTATGGGTTTTTAGTTTTAATTATTAGATTTGTATTCTATATTGTTTTTTCTATTACTGTTGTGAGCCGCCCCGAGTCTACGGAGAGGGGCGGCATACAAATGAAATAAATAAATAAGAAAGTAAGTAAGTAAGTAAGTAAGTCATTCATTCAGTCAGTCAGTCAGTCAGTCAATCAATCAATCAATCAATCAATCAATCACTACCGCTTTACCAAACAAGGCTAAATTTCCGCCACCGGCTGGCACAAACCAGTCTGAACCGGTAGCAACCCACCATTGGTGCTAACTTCCTACAATAGAAACATAGAAACATGGAAGATTGACAGCAGAGAAAGACCTCATGGTCCAGGTAGTCTGCCCTTATTCTATTTCTTGTATTTTATCTTAGCATGGATCTATGTTTATCCTAGGCATGTTTAAATTCAGTGACTGTGGATTGACCAACCACGTCTGCTGGAAGTTTGTTCCAAGCATCTACCACTCTTTCAGTAAAATAATATTCTTTCACGTTGCTTCTGATCTTTCCCCCAACTAACCTCAGATTGTGCCCCCTTCTTCTTGTGTTCACTTTCCTATTGAAAACACTCCCCCCATGAACCTTATTTAACCCTTTAACATAGCTTAACATAGCGAGGAGGGTGGGGGCAATTCTAATCTCTGGGGGGAGTTGGTTCCAGAGGGCCGGGGCCGCCACAGAGAAGGCTCTTCCCCTGGGTCCCGCCAGACGACATTGTTTAGTTAACGGGACCCGGAGAAAGCCCACTCTGTGGGACCTAATCGGTCGCTGGGATTCATGCAGCAGAAGGCGGTCCCTGAGATAATCTGGTCCGTTGCCATGAAGGGCTTTATAGGTCATAACCAACACTTTGAATTGTGACCGGAAACTGATCGGCAACCAATGCAGACTGCGGAGTGTTAGGAAATCCTAAGATAGACAGTAAAAAAAAAGACTAAAAAAGGAAAAAGAAAGATTAAAGTATCGGGATATAAGGGAAAGAAAGAGAAAGAGTTACTCGAGTAAGAACAATGTATAGAAACTGTGAATGTTTTGTAAATATTAGCTATATAATAGTGAATAAGCATTATGAGAAATGTAAGACAGATTTTTGTCACACATCATCCATATGTTTTTGTTATGTTTGTTATGTGTGTTTATAAATAAAGAAATTTTCTAATTAAAGGGAAGTAGAAAATATAAAATAATGAAAAGAGAAAGAATCCTACAATAGGCCTGTCTTTTTTTTCTTTTCTTTCTAAAGCGTTGTCTCTGTGCCAGCAACTGGAAGGAAGGATTAAATCCTTTATTAACCCTTATGTGAGTGCCTAGGAGTGACCCCTATATGACAGCTGGTTAGTTTAGCCATAAATAACTCATGACTATTTTGAGCCAGGAGTAATCCCTTTTAACTCCAGTGATGACGCTGTTACGCCATTCATTTTGACACTGGCCCCACCCATAATCCAGTTAAGCCTGCCATGCAAACACAACCAATGTTTTCGTACGGATTATCGAAAAACGCATGAAGTACTTCAGACGTGCGGCTAATTAATTTCCATTCTTCATTTTTTTTAAAAACCCCTTTCACACATCCAAAATCAATAGCCATCCACTGCCTCTGTTTGAAAAGTTTATTAGAGTTTATTAGATCAGTGTTTCCCAATCTTGGCAACTTGAAGATATCTGGACTTCAACTCCCAGAATTCCCCAGCCAGCATTCGCTGGCTGAGGAATTCTGGGAATTGAAGTCCAAATACCTTCAAGATGCCAAGGTTGGGAAACACTGTATTAGATAACCACCTTCTAGCTCACCTATGCTGGTACCCACATATTCGGTTCAAAACATTTATTTTTTGTCCTGAACAAAGTGGAATTTGTCTCTCAGAAACTGAAGACCAGAAGGAAAATCTAACTCCGTATTATTTTATTTTATTTTATTATTTTAAAAAATATTTTATATCTTATACTAGCCATACCCAGCCACGCACTGTTGCGGCTCAACCTGGTTAAATTGGAAAAGAAAGAAATATGAAAGTGCACAATTTTTATTCCATATAAACGGACTGTTGTTACTGGTTCAAATTATCACCAGCCAATCAAAGCGCACCTTATTTATTTATTTATTTATTTATTTTATTTATTAGATTTGTATGCCGCCCCTCTCCGTAGACTTGGGGCAGCTCACAACAACAATAAAACAATTCAAGACAAATCTAATAATTTAAAAACATTAAAAAAGCCCTGTTATTAAAGCACACAAGCATACCGTACATGAATTGTATAGGCCCGGGGGAGATGTCTCAATTCCCCTATGCCTGACGGCAGAGGTGGGTTTTAAGAAGTTTACGAAAGGCAAGGAGGGTAGGGGCAGTTCTAATCTCAGGGGGGAGCTGGTTCCAGAGGGTCGGGGCCGCCACAGAGAAGCCTCTTCCCCTGGGACCCGCCAAACGACATTGTTTAGTCGACGGGACCCGGAGAAGGCCAACTCTGTGGGACCTAATCGGTCGCTGGGATTCGTGCGGCAGAAGGCGGTCCCGGAGATATTCTGGTCTATCACCTCCTATCTTTTTCACCAGCCAATCAAAATGCACCTCCTATCTTTTTCACCAGCCAATCAAAACGCGCCTCCTGTCTTTTTCACCAGCCCTTCAAAACACACTTCCTATCTTTTTTCACCAGCCAATCAAAACACATCTCCATCCTCAATGCCAAGCAACTCCCTGGAGGGGTGGTGACAAGCCAGGGTATCAACGACAAACATGAAAGGAGACAGGCACCGACCGACTGTTTCTAGACAGCTGTTTCCCTTGGCCTGTTGGGGGTTACAATGGCGCTCTTTCATGCCGGATCATATGCTCAATATCCTCTTACTATGTGCTTGGCAGCATGAGTATCCTTAGCAGGGCACTGACAACAGCTTCTCCTAAGCTTCAGGCCTTCCAGATGTGGTAAATTAGAGTTTCCATCACTTCCTGATGTTCTCGGTGGTCTTAGACAGAAGTCTCTCCTAAATTCTTGAAATTCTGTCTGTTACCACCAATCTGTGGGGGTAACTGGCATTTGTATAGAATGCCTAGGAAATCTATAGAAAACATTATTTTTCTAGGCGAAGACATATAACTTGTACAATAAATAGCTCAACACTGTCAAACTATTTACTAAGTCTGCACTACTATTTCTACTAGATTTACTAAATAATGCGTGTGATTGGGGAAACCACAAAAACCGCCTTTTCCAGCCCTGTTTCCTCCCAGGAGATTCCTAGAGAGGCCCCATGGAGGCTTATCACAGCCTTTTCCAGCCCTGTTTCCTCCCAGGAGAATCCTAGAGAGGCCCCACGGATGCTTCTCCCCACCTTTTCCAGCCCTGTTTCCTCCCAGGAGATTCCTAGAGATGCTTCTCCTCACCTTTTCTGGCCCTGTTTCCTCCCAGGATATTCCTAGAGAGGCCCCACGGACGCTTCTCCCCACCTTTTCCGGCCCTGCTTCCTCCCAGGAGATTCCTAGAGAGGCCCCATTGAGGTTTCTTCCCGCCTTTTCCAGCCCTGTTTCCTCCCAGGAGATTCCTACAGAGGCCCCACAGAGGTTTCTCCCTGCCTTTTCCGGGCCTGTTTCCTCCCAGGAGATTCTTAGAGAGGCCCCACGGAGGCTTATCGCAGCCTTTTCCAGCCCTGTTTCCTCCCAGGAGATTCTTAGAGAGGCCCCACAGAGGCTTCTCCCTGCCTTTTCTGGTTACAGTTTTAGAGGCTCATGTTTGTAAGTGGAGAATGGTTCTTGAGAAGAGGCAAAAAAAATCTTGAACACCCGATTCTTATCTAGCAAAGTTCGTAAGTAGAGGCATTTGTAGGTAGAGGTACCCCTGTAGCTTCTTTTTGCTGCTCTGATCTCCCTTGTTAGTACATTTCTGGCCTGGTTGTAGAGCATTCTATCACCTTTTCTGTAGGCTTCCTCTTTGGAAGGATGTAGCTGCTGAAGTTTAGCTGTGAAGCAAGGTTTATTGTTACTGTATATTCTCAGGTTTCTGGTTGGCACACGTAGGTCTTCACAAAAATTGACATATAATGTTACAGTATCTGTAAGTTCACCCAGGTCTGCAGAGGTATCTTGAAAAACAGTCAAGGCAAGTCTGTAGCTTTAGCTTTGCCTCCTTAGTCCAAGTCTTTACTGATTTAATTGTTGGTTTCACAGTTTTAAGTCTTTTTCTGTAAGCAAGTACAGTATAAGTTAAATCATGCAAAGTGACCCACAACTGCTTGTGGTAAAGACCGATAAGAATCTTTTAATGTTGTGTAGCGGTGGCCTAAAGTTTTCTTGTTGCCTCTAGTAAGAAAATTGACATGCTGAAAATATTTTGGTAGCTCCTTCCTTAAATTTGTTTTATTAAAATCTCCTAAAATACTTGGAAGAGAGTCTGGGTATTTTAACCTCAGCCCACATAATCTGGTCAGCTAGAGTTCACTTGCGTAGCTTCTTCTCTGGTAATATTGTACTGCTCATTAGAGCATACAAAACATTTGCTAGACCAATTCTCAAATACAGTTCGTCTGTCTGGAAACCACGCTGCATAGCAGACATTAATACAGTTCAGAAAGTCCAGAGATATTTCACGAGAAGAGCCACTCCTCTATTCATAACAAAATATCTTATATGCCACCAGAATTGAAATTTTGGGTTTAGACAATTTACAATTATGCCGCCTTTCATCTGACCTGAAAAAAATTACTACAATGCCCTACCTGGCGTTGGGGTTGGCTCTGGCCCAGCTCCTGCCCCAAGGAATGTGGAGGTGGATGCAGGGGAAACATCAACATGTCATAGGCCTGTTTTATTGCCGACAGAGACAGGTAGTGCAGTTTCCTCGGACGAAGAAGAAGGTGGGGGAGACTTGGAAGAGGGGGGCTTGGCACACAGCCCAGGAAGCCAATCTCCATTATTTTCAGTCAATTCGGATGAGGAAGTGTTAGACCCACGCATGCGCAGAATTATGCATCGAAGAGACCAATTGAAGAAATATTACAGGAGATAAGAGAGGCCACCTGTGTTTATGTGGGGCTCCAGTAATTAGAGCTGCTGATATAAATAGCAGCGTGCTGGCTTGGCTGTTGTGGAAGATTATCTGATCGTTGTTTCTTCAGGACTGTGCCTTGCTGTTTCCAGACTTTCTTTGTTGATTTTTCATGACTTTGAAACCAAAGCAGAGCAAAGTGTGTGTGTTTCACTTAGTGGAAGAAGGAGGGCTGTGACATTCCTTCCCAGCTGCTAGCTGAGTACTTAAGGACTGATTAAGGGGATTGTACAGACTACCAGGTTGTTTTGGGACGAGTGCTCTTTGCAATAGAAAAAGGGTGCTTTGTTTCTTTTGAATTTTTGTGATAAAGAACATTGTTTGTGAACTTTCAAGTGTGTGTGTGTGTCTGAAATTTGTACCCTTGAATTTTTGGGAGACTCATACCATAGAGCCCGGCAGAACACCTGCCAGTGACTACTTCAGTTTCAACCACAACAATACACAAGCGCACAATAGATACAACCTTGGAGTAAACCGTACCAAACTCGATTGCAGAAAATATGACGTCAGCAACAGCGTGGTCAATGCCTGGAATACACTTCCTGACTCCCCAAACCCCCAAAACTTTAATCTTACACTGTCCTACGAGGTCTGCAAAAGGGGCATGCATAAACACACCAACATGCTTACCATCCCTGTCCTAAAGTCACCTTTTATTTGTATCCATTTCATGTATTAATAACCATGTTGATACCTGTAGCTGTTATCTAATGCAGTGATTTTCAACCTTTTTTGAGCCACGGCACATTTTTTACATTTATGAAACCCTGGGGCACATTGAGTGGGGGGGGGGGAATATTTGGACAAAAAAATTCTCTCTCTCTCTCTTCCTCCCCTTCGCTCTATTTCTCCCTCCCTCCCTCTTTCTCTCCCTTCCTTCCTCCTCTTTCTCTCTCTCTCCATCCCTTTTTCTTTCTCTTCCTTCCTTCCTCTCTTTTTTGCTCTCTTTCTCTCTCCCTCCCTACCTCCCTCTATGTCTTTCTCTCTCTCCTTCTCTCCCTCTCATTCTCTCTCTCTCTTGCTCTCTCTTGCTCTCTTTCTTTCTCGTGTTCTCTTTCTCTCTCTCTTACTTTCTTTCTCTCTCTCTTGTTCTCTCTCTCTCTTGCTTTCTTTCTCTCTTTCTCTCTCTCTTGCTTTCCTTCTCTCTAGCTTTCTCTCTCTCTCTTGCTTTCTTTCTCTCTGAGCTTCGCGGCACACCTGACCATGTCTCACGGCACACTAGTGTGCCACGGCACACTGGTTGAAAAACACTGACCTAATGCATGCTTGACAAGAATCAATCAATAAATAAAATAAAACAAGCTTGTGGAGAAACATAAGCAGCAATTAGGAGAAATGAGGAGAGTAGAAGGGTTTGCAATTGATCGTTAATGTCTCTTAAGTCCATATCACAGTACAGTGGTCCCTCTACTCACGAACTTAATTCGTTCCGTGACCAGGTTCTTAAGTAGAAAAGTTTGTAAGAAGAAGCAATTTTTTTTCCCATTAGAATCAATGTAAAAGTAAATAATGTGTGTGATTGGGGAAACCACAAAAACCGCCTTTTCCGGCCTTGTTTCCTCCCAGGAAATTCCTAAAGAGGCCCCACAGAGGCTTTTCCCTGCCTCTGTACTCCCTTGAGGAGTACAGTAATATTTTAAGGTTTTGTACTGAACCTACAAGATTCAGTATGATAACAGATTAGGCAAGTAGCTCAATTTTCTTTCATTGCTATGAAAGTTCAGTCCTAGATAATTATTAAAATGATTCAAGCGTTTATGGGTAAAAACATACTATTTAATTATTTCCTATTTTAAAAGTAATTAAGGGTCATACTAAGGTCCTGGATAAGGGAGAACAATTAAAAAAATTATTAAGTGTTCAATAAATAGTGCATAAACCTCCTACCTCAAGTCTGATGGGAGCAGCAGCCCATCACTGGTGCAGAAATGAAATTGCACAATTATTATTATTATTATTATTATTATTATTATTATTATTATTATTATTATTATTATTATAGAAACATAGAAGACTGACGGCAGAAAAAGACCTCATGGTCCATCTAGTCTGCCCTTATACTGTTTCCTGTATTTCATCTTACAATGGATATATGTTTATCCCAGGCATGTTTAAATTCAGTTACTGTGGATTCACCAACCACGTCTGCTGGAAGTTTGTTCCAAGGATCTACTACTCTTTCAGTAAAATAAAATTTTCTCATGTTGCCTTTGATCTTTCCCCCAACTAACTTCAGATTGTGTCCCCTTGTTCTTGTGTTCACTTTCCTATTAAAAACACTTCCCTCCTGAACCTTATTTAACCCTTTAACATATTTAAATGTTTCAATCATCCTTTTCCTTCTGTCCTCCAGACTCTACAGATTGAGTTCATTAAGTCTTTCCTTATACTTAAGACCTTCCACCATTCTTGTAGCCCGTCTTTGGACCCGTTCAATTTTGTCAATATCTTTTTGTAGGTGAGGTCTCCAGAACTGGACACAGTACTCCAAATGTGGTCTCACCAGCGCTCCATATAAGGGGATCACAATCTCCCTCTTCCTGCTTGTTATACCTCTAGCTATGCAGCCAAGCATCCTACTTGCTTTTCCTACCGCCCGACCACACTGCTCACCCATTTTGAGACTGTCAGAAATCACTACCCCTAAATCCTTCTCTTCTGAAGTTTTTGCTAACGCAGAACAATTTTGCTAACATAGAACAGAATAATAATAATTATTATTATTATTATTATTAATTATTAGATTTGTATGCCACCCCTCTCCGAAGACTCGGGGCGGCTCACAACAATGATAAAAACAATATTATAATGGCACAAATCTAATATTAAAAAACTAAAAACCCTATCATAATTAAAAACCAAACAGCACATACATGCCAAACATAAATTATAATAAGCCTTGGGGAAAGATGTCTCAAATCCCCCATGTCTGGCGGTATAGGTGGGTCTTAAGTAGTTTACGGAAGACAAGGAGGGTGGGAGCAGTTCTAATCTCTGGGGGGAGTTGATTCCAGAGGGTCGGGGCCGCCACAGAGAAGGCTCTTCCCCTGAGGCCCGCCAGACGACATTGTTTAGTCGCCGGGACCCGGGGAAGGCCAACTCTGTGGGACCTTATCGGCCGCTGGGATTTGTGCGGTACATGGGCACGTGAAATGTTTCGATGTGCACCGGTGGAGAAGGTAAGTGGAACCCACCCCTGCAAATCCATAAACCAAACCTCTATTTCCAAGCCACAGCTTCATCCAACCTAATGAATGCAAATGAGCCCTGCAATGATGCAAGTGTTAAAAGATGCTATTAACAGTTATGACGCAGGAAGATCTTAACCCAGAAAAGCATTTTGGAACCGAGGTCTCGAAACAAGTTGCTTTGCCTCACTAATTCCAGGTGTTTACTTAATAGAATTAAGAGTTAGGGCAAAGCGACATGATGCTGTGCCCTTCTTAATTAATCCAGGGGAGAAAGAGAGAGAGAGAGAGAGAAATTATGCAGATAAAATGAGGACAAAACCTGAGATAGTTTGGCGTATGTGTTATTTATTTTGTTTTGTTGATTAGAGACCCTCATAATTTATTAGAGGTCCTGTGACTTACCAAAATCTCTGAACTGACTTTCTCATCATTACTCGGTTATGGGCTTGAAGGGTAAACTTGGGCCAAGACATTTTATCTCTCTGCAGCAGCTAGAAACACCCCTCCAGGCTTTGTGGCAAAGACAAACGGTGTAATGATTACAACAGCTTTAACTGGCAGCCTCCAATTGCAATAAACCTTAACTGCAATAAACCAGCCTCCAGTTGTATTTCCTGCTATGTTTTCCATAGGACTCAACTGCTTGAGTTCCAAAGGACTAAAAAGCAGTCAATATATTTTTGTTTGTTTGTTTGTTTGTTCAAGTACTTATTGGTGGTATACAAAGATATAATAATATTTATAGACGTGATACTAGTAAAAGAGAAACATTAGGACAGGGGACGGAAGGCACACTGGTGCACTTATGCACACCCCTTACTGACCTCTTAGGAATCAGGTGAGGTCAACAGTGGATAGTCTAAGGGTAAAGTTTGGGGGGGTTAGGTGATGATACTACGGAGTCCGGTAATGAGTTCCACGCTTCAACAACTTGATTACTAAAGTCGTATTTTTTACAGTGAAGTTTGGAGCGGTTAATATTAAGCTTGAATCTGTCGTGTGCACTTGTGTTGTATGTTTTTGTGTGCCTGTGTGTAATATGTATGTAAACATATGGCATATATACATAGAATTAAATATTATATTTTGAGATGAAGAATAAAGTGGAGACCATAAGAAAAATTAAGAATACAAGGGTTAGAGAAATCTGGTAGTGAGTTCCATGCATCAACTACTCGGTTACTGTTGTGGTTCAGCCTGAGGCAGATCAAAGACCAGCTGCGTCTCTGCTGGCTCCATGCCAGGAGGAGGCTGACAGCGAAGAGGAGGGGGCTGGGCAGTTGGACGGGGGAGAGTCCAGTCAGGAATGTGACGAGGAAGAACAGCATGGGAGCCCCGGGGAGGGGCTCTCCCCAGCCAGTAGCTTGGAGTCTTTGGAGTCATTAGGTGACGAAGCACAAGCTGTCATTGACATGCGACAGAGACGTTTAGATCAAAGGAAGGATCAATTGAAGAAATATTATCAGCATTGAATAAGGAACACCAGGGCTCGGGTGTTGTCCTCATTAGCAGGGAAGGGTTTATAAGGCAGGCAAACTCTTGAAGCCATGTGGAGTGTTATCAGTTTGGAGTTGCTGTAACCTGCATTGTTTCTCGGCGTCTCTGTTCCTGGCTTGTGGCCCAGCAGTTTTGAAGACCTGTGGGAGGTGTATGTCTGTTATCTACAGCCTCGTCTTGGCAGCAAGAATCCTATATTGATTGCATGGACAATTGCCTTCGTGTATCTATTTGGAGTTCCAGTGTTTTCCTGCTGTGTAAGGACTTTTTCTGTTAGTTTTGTTTCTCTTGAACATTATAAAACTGTATTTGAATTTTACCGGTGTGTCTGGCTTATCTTTTTGGGTTGGCCATAGCTTCCGGAGTGACCCAGACAGAACAGTTACTAAAGTCATATTTCCTGCTGTTGAGTCTAGAGCGGTTTACTTTAAGTTTGTATCTGTTGTGCGCTCGTGTGTTGTTGTGGTTGAAGCTGGAGTAGTCATTGACAGGAAGGACGTTGTAGCAGATGATTTTATGGGCTCTGTTTAGGTCATGTTTAAGGCAACGTAGTGCTAAGCTTTCTAAACCTAGGATTGTCAGCTATGGTATGGCTATGAAAGTTGAACAATAAGGAAGCCTGAGCACCAAAGAATTGAGGCCTTGGAACTATGATGTTTGGCCTGGAGTTGGAAAACTCAGAAACTCAGACAATGAACCATTAAACGTTTCTACTCACTGATCTTCTAACATCATGCAGATGATACCACTCTATTGTCTGAAAGCGGGAGAGGAACTAAAGAGCCTCTTGTGGCGGGTGAAGGAGGAGAGTGCAAAAGTTGGCTTGAAACTCAACCTTAAAAAAAAACTAAGGTCATGGCATCCGGCCCTCTCAATTCCTGGGAAATAGATGGGGAAGAAATGGAGGAAGTGACAGATTTTTATTTTCCTGGGCTCCAAGATCACTGCATGTTCTGTCGGGCTCTCTGGTAGAATCCTCCCAAAAATTCACAGGTACAAATTTCAGACACACACACGTTTGAAAATTCAAAACAATGTTCTTTATAATGAAAATTCACTTAAACCAAGCCCTCTTTTTGTATAGCAAAGAGCACTCCTCTCCAACCAAACTGGTAATTTGTACACGTCCTTTATCAGTTCTGTGATACTTAGCTTGCAGCTGTGAGGCAATTCACAATCCTTCTTCTTTCACAAAGTGAAACACACTTTGCTCTGGTTTAGTTTCAAAGCGGGGGAAAATCAGCACACAAAAGGTCAAAGTCAGCAAGGCAGGCACGAAACACAAGGATCAGATAATCCTCCACAATGGCCAAACCCACAGGCTGCTCTTTATAGCAGCCTCACTAATGACCACAGCCCCACCCAACCACAGGTGGCCTCATTTTCTTTGATAATAATCTCTCAGTTGTTGCTGCCTATGCATCGCTCTCCGCATGCGTGGCTGTATCATTAACTCTTGTTCTGAATCCAAGGAGGAGCTAGATAATTGATCTCCTTCTGAGCTGTCTGCCCCACTCTCCTCCTCCCTGTCACTCATGTCTTCTTGGTCAGAGGAGCCTTCATCATCAGATTCCACCAGGAGCAAAACAGGCCTGCAGCATGTGGATGTCTCCCCCACATCCACAGTCCTTGGGGCAGGAGCTGGGCCAGAGCTAACCACAACACTGCAGATGAGGACTGCAGCCAAGAAATTAAAAGACGCTTGCTCCTGGGGAGGAAAGCCATGGCAAAACTAGAAAGCATACTGAAAAATAGAGACATCACCCTGCCAACAAAAGTTTGTATAGTCACGGCTGTGGTTTTCCCAGTTGCAATGCATGGCTGTGAAAGTGGGACCATAAGGAAGGCTGAGCACCAAAGAATTTGAACTCTGGTGCTGGAGAAGACTCCTGCAAGTCCCTTGGACTGCAAGGCGAGCCAACCGGTCAGTCCTAGAGATCAACCCCGACTACTCTTTAGAAGACCAGATACTAAAGACAAAACTCAAATACTTTGGCCACCTAATGAGAAGGAAAGATTTGCTGGAGAAGAGCCTAATGCTGGGGAAGATTGAGGGCAAAAGAAGAAGTGGACAATGGAGAACGAGGATTCTGGGGGACAGTAGAGGACAGGAAAGCCTAGAGGAACGTTGTCCATGGGGTCAAGATGGGTCGGACATGACTTCACAGCTAACAACAACAAAACAGCCTCTTGTGCTATGCAGCCTCTTAGTTGTGCAAATAGGTTTTTGGGAGAGAAACTGATTAAACCATGAATCTTCCTGTGCCCAATTGGAAATTAACAACAAGGAAACCAGGTTATCTACAGCCTTCCCTTTATCTTGAATTTCTTTATTGCTCGGGTAAGTGGAACAAGTGCCCTAGGACCAGTGCCAGGTGACACAAGAGAGTAAGTTCAAAGATTTTAAAATCAACTGAGTAGGACTTTGATGGAAGTTAAGAATGCAGGATTAGTTTAGTTTAGTTTAGTTTAGTTTAGTGATTAGCCCGTAGGCCATATCAAAATACAGAGTTATTAGAGGACATTTATTGCTCTTCATTCATGTATCATATCTGTTCTGTCTGGGTCCCCCCAGACGCCAACACCAACCAAAAAGAGTAGCCAGACACACTGGTAAAAAGCAAAGGCAGTTTATATAATTCAAAGCAAACACAGGTAACAAAAACTGTTCTTACAGACAGGAACACTATGAAGCTTCACAGAGGTTTCACGAAGGCCAGGCAATAAAACAGGATTCTTGCTGGCAAAAACAACGCTGGAGATAATAAAACCCATGCCTCCCCCAAGTCTTTCAGCCTTCTAGGCCACAAGCCAAGATCAGAGACGCCAAGAATCGAAGCAAGGTCACAGGACTCCCAGTTGATAACTCTCCACAAGACTGTAAGGGCGGGCCTGCCTTTTCAACCCTGCTGAGGAGAACCACACCCAAACCCAGCTGTTGCCAATTCAGGGATGGAAATACCTTTCTAATTGGCCCCTTCTTTGAGCTGCACGTCTCTGCCTCATGTCTATTATAGCCTGTGCGTCTTCATCCAATGAATCCAGGCTACTAGCTGGGGAGAGGCCCCCCCCGGGGGTCTCAGGCTGCTCTCCCTCCTCCTCTTCCTGACGTTCGTCTCCCCCGTCTGCCTGGTCCTCCCCCTCCTGTTCACTGTCCTCCTCCTCTGGGCATGGATCCGGCAGAGATCCAGCCGGTCCCTGAGGAGCCTCAGGCTGAATCACAACACATATCCATGAAAACAGGGAGACAAGTGCTGCATTAATTTTTCCCAAGTGTCCCAAACACTTTTTGCTGTGCAAACCTGAAGTGCAGAATGCCAATTTTCTTTTACAATTTTCAGAACACCTAAAGAGTAACGGAGATGGTTTGATATTCAAAAGACATTTTAATAGTGTAAACTATTAGGAGTCAAACTAGGGGGGAGTGTCATAAGTGCTCCGAACTACAAATCCATGGCTTTTTCAACTGGGGAATTGTAATGTCTTTGCCTAGGATGGTGTTTCAACCAACGTTAAGCCAGGCTGGAGAATTCTGGGAATTGAAGTCCACACATCTAAAAGTTACCAAGGTGCAGAAACAGTGCCCTTAAATCAGGGTTCTCCAACCTTGGCAACTCGTGGACTTCAACCCCCAGAGTTCCTCACCCTGTGGAAGTCGAAATCCACAAGCTTTACTGGCTGAGGAACTCTGGGAGTTGAAGTCCACAAGTCTTACAAGTTGCCAAGGATGGAGACTCCAGTCCTAAAGAATGAACATGCTGAATGCCGGATGATTTTCAGAAGTTGTATAAGGCTTTACAATAAAGAAATGCTACGTGAACAACTTCTCGCAACGTCCAGTCTACTGGGTAGCGTGTGTTTGGATGTTTATGACCTCCAGGTTCATACGTCTGAAAGGGCAGGGAGATAAGAGCAAGTTAGAAGAGCCTATTCATTAAAGAGCCCTTCTCAAGCAGGTACCCTCATTGTCTTTTATAATTAGCAAGGGTTATGAGGAAGCCCTGCATGGCTTAGGACCAGACTATTTACAGGACCAGTTCCTGCCTCATACCAATTAGAGCCCAGAGAGTTGGCCTTCTCCTGTTCCCGTCGATAAAGCAATGTTGGTTGGCGGGCCTGCAGGGAAGGGCCTTCTCTGTGGCAGCTACGGTTCTTTGCAATCAACTACCCCCCGAGGTCCGCACTGCCCCCCACTCTACTGGCTTTCCAGTAAGGCCCCAAAAACCTGGCTCTGCCAGCAGGCCTGGAGGGCCATGAGACCGACATGTTATTCCAGCCAAGATATGATCTGATTGGGATGTTTGATTTTAGTGGGTTATATGGAATGAAATGGAATGGAATGGAATGGAATAGAATAGAATAGAATTCTTTATTGGCCAAGTGTGATTGGACACACAAGGAATTTGTCTTTGCTGCATATGCTCTCAGTGTACATAAAATAAAATATACTATACATTTGTCAAAAATCACAAGGTACAACACTTAATGATTGTCATAAGGGTCAAATAAGCAATGAGGAAATAATATTGATGAAAATCTTAAGGAAACAAGCAACAAGTTACAGTCACACAGTCATACGTGGGAGGAAAGAGGTGATAGGAATGGTTTGGGGTTTTAAACTACTTATGTTGTATTTTAATTAATCAATCAGTTTTTCATCTTGCTGTAAGACGCCCTGAGTCCCATGGGATTGGGCAGCATATAAATCAAATGGATGGATGGGTGGAGGGAGGGAGAGAGAGAGAGAGAGAGAGAGAGAGAGAAAGAAAGAAAGAAAGAAAAAAGAAAGAAAGAAAGTTAGTTGTTAAGTGTGATTGGAGACACAAGGAATTTGTCTTGGTGCATATGCTCTCAGCGTACATAAAAGAAAAGATACATTTGTCAAGAATCATGTGATACAAAGAAGGAAGGAAGGAAGGCCACGAGAGGAGGAAACAATGTGAATTAACAAATAGAAAGTAGCTGCAGGAAACCCAAAGAGCAGGAGAAAAAGCCCACTTAAATAAGCAAAGTGATGCTGGAGACCACACACCAAAATCTTCCACTGCAATTCCTCCTCCTCCCCACCCCAGCCCTCTTTGCGTGGCTCTGCCTAATAGCCCAAGCAAATCATGAAATATACTTGACAATGTCAATCAAAACTGAACTCGGGGCGACCTCTGCACTAAGGGGCGGATCGAAATAAAGTGAAGTGACTTCTAACAAAAGCAAACAAGAAAAGTTGTCAAAGGAGGATAGTTTTCTGCATGTTTTGATGTTCAAATGTTACCTCTTATGATGGTAGAAGCAACAGGTATGGGCAGAAAACCAAGTAATTTATTTATTTTATTTATTTATTCATTTGTCCAATACATAAATACATAGGAAGAAAAATAGACATGTAGTAATATATATAAGGGTAAAAGTGAACTTATAGGAGAGGATATATGAAAGGAAGAAAATATATATGAAAAGCGAGAGAAAGGAAAACAATTGGACAGGGGACGGAAGCATATAAATCTAAAAAAGAAAGAAAGAAAGCTGGGGAATTCTGGGAGTTGAAGTCCAAATATCTTCAAGTTGCCAAGGCTGGGAAACACTGATCTAGATAACTTTCTCTGATTGGCTGAGGCTTCCATTTTTAGATTCCCCAATCAGTGCAGCTCAAGCAAAAACAAAGTTCACCAGGGAGTTTTGAGAGTTTGCTCCAAAGACATTTAGACATCTAGGGTTTCAGGTTACAACAAGTTTTCTTCTTGTGTATTACATAAAATATCTTTCCGGATAATGTCCCCAGAATGTGGAAGTTACTACAGAATTATAGAATTTCACAACACAGAGAGGCTGACTTAGCCAAGAGAGATTGCATTCTCTAAATGTGTGCACCTCATTCCTAAATATCCCTACTACAGGAAGCAAGTTTTTGTGTGATTAATCTATCTGTCTGTCTGCCTGTCTGCCTGCCTGCCTGCCTGTCTATCTGTCTATCTATTTACCTATCTATTTATCTATCTATCTATCCCTCTATTTATTTATTTATCTATTTATCTATTTATCTATTTATCTATTTATCTATTTATCTATTTATCTATTTATCTATTTATCTATTTATCTATCTATCTATCTATCCCTCTATCTATTTATTTATTTATTTATTTATCTATTTATCTATTTATCTATTTATCTATCTGTCTATTTGTCTATTTGTCTATTTATCTATTTATCTATGTATGTATTAGATTTGCATGCCGCCCTTCTCCGAAAACCCAGAGCAGCTGTAGCAGATCCTACACTGAACATGCAAAAATCACATTATTGCTACACATCTGTGGCTATCAGAGGCTATCTCCCAAATCAAAGGAGCCTTTTTTATAAAAGCAGAGAGAATTGAGTGCTTTGGATGTTGATATTAAGTGATAGGAAAAAAAACCTCTTTCCACATATCCAACACACGGGTGTTGACCTACAGACTGAAGGCAAAACATTGAAAGTTTACAGTTTTAATTGAAACTCCTGCAAACCACCGATAAGAGTTGGTCAAAGATGTATTTTGGTCCAAAATGTAGTGGCTCTTTTGCCTTTATGCCAGTGATGTGTAACCTTTTTGTCGTTGCGTGCCGAAAGTGGGTGGAGGATGGGGGGGTTGTGCATGTGCGTGCCCACACCCATTATTTTATTATTATTATTATTATTATTATTATTATTATTATTATTATTATTAATTATTATATTATTATTATTATTATCATTATTATCATTATTATCATTATTATCATTATTATCATTATTATCATTATTATCATTATTATCATTATTATCATTATTATCATTATTATCATCATTATTATCATCATTATTATCATCATTATTATCATTATTATCATCATTATTATCATTATTATTATTACTGTATTATTATTATTAATAATAATAATAATAATAATAATAATAATAATAATAATAATAATAATAATAATAATAATTAGATTTGTATGCCGCCCCTCTCCAAAGACTCGGGGCAGCTCACAGAGTAGATACAGACATAAACATGTAGCACAAATCTAATAATTAAACAAAAAACAAAAAACCCTAATATAATACACAATCATACAGTCCAATCACACCATACATTACATTTATTGGTCAGAGGGGCAAGGTCTAATTGCACCCAGGCCTGGCGACATAGATGGGTCTTTAGGCTCTTGCGGAAGGTGAGGAGGATGGGCGCAGTACAAATCTCCGGGGGGAGCTGATTCCAGAGGGCTGGGGCCCCCACAGAGAAGGCTCTTCCCCTAGGCCCCACCAAGCAACATTGTTTGGTTCATGGGACCTGGAGTAGGCCGACTCTGTGGGACATCACCGGCCACAGGGATTTATGTGGCAGAAGGTAAGTAATCTGCAATGCCTCCATGCACATCCCACCCCCCACATGCGCACATCACTCCCCGTCCCCTGAGCAGGCCGTTTCACCCTCCAGAGGCTTCAGGGAAGCTTCCCTGAAGGCCCAGAATATGAAAAACAGCACAACAGACAAACCAAAAGGTCGGAAAATGCACTTCTGATTTGCCCTTTGTGCTGTTTTTTGCACTCCGGGGCTTCAGAAAGCTTCGCTAAACCCTCCGGAGTGCAAAAAACAGCACAAAGGGCAAACCGGACGTGTGTTTTTCCAAACTTCCGGTTCGCCTGTTTTTCATCATCCCAGGCTTCAGTGAGGCCTGTGCACATGCGCGGGGGACAGTGGATTGTGCAGGTGTGCAGGAACAACACAAGAGGGGTGCACATGCATGGGAGGAGGAAAGGGGTGTGGGCACGTGAATTTTTCTAATACCCACACACCCGCTTCTGACACGCGAAACATCAGAGCTCAATACCAGTATTTCCCAACCTTGGCAACTTGAAGATATCTGGACTTCAACTCCCAGAATTCCCCAGCCAGCATTTGCTGGCTGGGGAATTCTGGGAGTTGAAGTCCAGATATCTTCAAGTTGCCAAGTTGGGAAACACTACTCTATACTGTGTGAGCCGTGAAAAACAGTTAACTCAGTAACGTGTCTTAAGTCAGTCAGGTTCATGGGTTACTACCTAGCGGTAAATATTACACAGCGGAGTGCAGCATTGAGTGTAGAAACAGGCCCAAGAAAGTGAAGTCATCTCGGCCAGATTGTGCCCTCTGGTTAAGGAGTGACCGGTCTAACTGCACTTTGGAGCAAAGTGTTTTCTAGGTGTGGAACAACCTGCACCTACCCAGGAGCACACTTTGTGAGTCGCAAATTCCAAGGCTGCCTTAATCATCTCGGGCAGGTTCAATGTCCAGATTCTGGAAGAGACCCATGCGAGAACCTCCCATATAGCTCTTGAGGAGGAAAAATGAAGGATGCTAGAAGCCGTAAAGTGCTGGTTTGTAACAGGTAGACCTCGACTTTCGACCAGAATTGAACTCAAAATTTTCGTGGCTAAGAAAGTGAATGTTGGCCCGTTTTATCATCTCTTGCAGTGAATCACTGCAGTTGATAAAACTGGAATGGAATGGAATGGAATAGAATTGGGGGAAAGATCAAAAGCAATGTGAGGAAATATTATTTCACTGAAAGAGTAGTAGATCCTTGGAACAAACTTCCAGCAGACGTGGTTGGTAAATCCACAGTAACTGAATTTAAACATGCCTGGGATAAACATATATCCATCCTAAGATAAAACACAGGAAATAGTATAAGGACAGACTAGATGGACCATGAGGTCTTTTTCTGCCATCAGTCTTCTATGTTTCTATGTTTCTAGAATAGAATAGAATAGAATAGAACAGAACAGAATAAGGAATGGAATAGAATAGAATAGAATAGAAATGGAAAGGACCTTGGACATCTTATAGCTCAAACCCCTGATCAGGCAGGAAACCCTACACCACTTCAGACAAATGGTTATACCAGCGGTTCTCAATCTTTTTAACGCCACGACCCCTTAATACAGTTAATCATGTTGTGGTGATCCCCAACCATAAGTCGAGCGCCAATTCTCCCAACAGAGCTCGAAGCTGATTGGCAGGGAGGTCAGAGGGACGCCCCCACTGTCAATGCCTGATTGGTCAGATTGTAAAAAAAATATGTTCCAAACTTCCAGTGTTGGAGTATTCCCAACGTCTGGAGGCAAGCTGTTCCATGGATCAATTGCTCTAACTGTCAGGATTAGAACTGTTAGAATTGTTCTAAACTGTCGGTGGTATTTTTTTGCTTTCACCCAAAATCACCTTTGTTTGTTTGTTTGTTTCTTTCTTTCTTTCTTTCTTTCTTTCTTTCTTTCTTTCTTTCTTTCTTTCTTTCTTTCTTTCTTTCCTTCCTTCCTTCCTTCCTTCCTTCCTTCCTTCCTTCCTTCCTTCCTTCCTTCCTTCCTTCCTTCCTTCCTTCCTTCCTTCCTTCCTTCCTTCCTTCCTTCCTTCCTTATTTATTTATTTATTTATTTATTTATTTATTTATTTATTTATTTATTTATTTATTTATTTATTTATTTATTTATTTATTTATTTATTTATTTATTTATTTATTTATTAGATTTGTATGCCGCCCCTCTCCGTAGACTCAGGGCAGCTCACAACAACAATAGAAAACAGTTCATAACAAATCTAATAATTTTAACGATTAAAAAAGAAAACATTAAAATCCCTGTTATTAAAACATACATACACACAGACATACCATACTTAAACTGTATAGGCCCGGGGGAGATTTAGTTTCCTGCACATGCGCAGAAGCAAAATCTCACTCAAGACACATGTGCAGGCCCACTTGTCACCTGGAGTTCCGCAGCTCCATTTTCGTTACCTGTACACGGTGTGGTAGGTACCAAGTAGCAACCCATTACTGGGTGTAACTGTAAAACATGGTCGTAAGTCTTTTTTTTTTTTTCATTGCCATCGTAACTTTGAATGGTCACTAAATGAACTGTTGTAAGTTGAGGACTGTTGTAAGTAGAATCAGGCAGTTTCTGTGGAAGACGACTCCTGGTTTTTTTTGCAACTCCCCCATTTTTAACTTCAAGGCAAGATGTTCCGTTCAGGAATGTGTTGCATTCGGGTCACTGCTGTGACCCAGCTGATGTATTACC
This sequence comes from Erythrolamprus reginae, assembly GCF_031021105.1. Classification (NCBI taxonomy): domain Eukaryota; kingdom Metazoa; phylum Chordata; class Lepidosauria; order Squamata; family Dipsadidae; genus Erythrolamprus; species Erythrolamprus reginae. The sequence goes on from NC_091956.1 coordinate 6,496,789, forward strand.
TTACTGGATTTTACTGGAGAAGCCAAGACGCAAAATTGGATGCATGGCCCTCCCCCACTCCCAGCAAGTGATGGCACCCCCTCCAGGTGCAAAGTTTCAGATTTAAATAAAAATCTGTCGAGGTGTCACAGCCAGTACAGCGTCAACCCTACTTAAATTTGGACCGGGAGTCACTGCTCACAGTCACTCATGCCCTCATCACCTCGAGGCTCGACTACTGTAACGCTCTCTACATGGGGCTACCTTTGAAAAGTGTTCGGAAACTTCCGATCGTGCAGAACGCAGCTGCGACAGCAATCATGGGCTTTCCCAAATATGCCCATGTCACAGCAACACTCCGCGGTCTGCATTGGTTGCCGATCAGTTTCCAGTCACAATTCAAAGTGTTGGTTATGACCTATAAAGCCCTTCATGGCACCGGACCAGATTATCTCAGGGACCGCCTTCTGCTGCACGAATCCCAGCGACCAGTTAGATCCCACAGTGGGTCTTCTCCGGGTCCTGTCAACCAAACAATGTCGCTTGGCGGGACCCAGGGGAAGAGCCTTCTCTGTGGCGGCCCCGGCCCTCTGGAACCAACTCCCCCCAGAGATTAGAATTGCCTCCACCCTCCTTGCCTTTCGTAAGCTGCTTAAAACTCACCTCTGCCGCCAGGCATGGGGGAACTGAGATACACTTCCCCCTAGGCCTTTAAAATCTTATGCATGGTATGTCTGTATGTATGATTGGTTTTTATATAATGGGTTTTT
>NC_091956.1:6502537-6580037 GCF_031021105.1 Erythrolamprus reginae
GCAGAAAAAGACCTCATGGTCCATCTAGTCTGCCCTTATACTATTTCCTGTGTTTTATCTTAGGATGGATCTATGTTTATCCCAGGCATGTTTAAATTCAGTTACTGTAGATTTACCAACCACGTCTGCTGGAAGTTTGTTCCAAGCATTTTATTTTATTTATTTATTTATTTATTTATTTTGTCCAATACACAATGAGGGTTTTGGTGGGTCTATATCTATATACACATAGTAAAATACACAATGAAGGTTATATAGGAGATACTCGTAGTAAAATATATCTAAGAAAGAACAGAAAAGAAGATATAGGAATAGAACATAATGAAAGAATAGAAGAGATATAGGAATAGAAGAAAGGTATAGGAGATATAGGAGAGCAATAGGACAGGGGACGGAAGGCACTCTAGTGCACTTGTACTCACCCCTTACTGACCTCTTAGGAATCTGGATAGGTCAACCGTAGATAATCTAAGGGTAAAGTGTTGGGGGTTTGGGGATGAAACTATGGAGTCCGGCAATGAGTTCCACGCTTCGACAACTCGGTTACTGAAATCATATTTTTTACAGTCAAGTTTGGAGCGGTTAATATTAAGTTTAAATCTGTTGTGTGCTCGTGTTGTTGTGGTTGAAGCTGAAGTAGTACTGCTTCATCTACTGCTCTTTCAGTAAAATAATATTTTCTCACGTTGCTTCTGATCTTTCCCCCACTTGAAGAGACTAGAAGCATTTGAAATGTGGATTTGCAGGCGGCTGTTACGTATAAGCTGGATTTTAAAAATAAAAAAAAACAACCCACAAATGAGGAGGTGATAAGCCGCCTGGGAAAGCGAAGGGAAAGCATCAAAACCATTTAAAAAAATCAAAAGTTAGACTATTTGGGACATGTGGTGCGATACCCAGAAAAATAGGGCATCCTTCACTTAATCTCCCAGGGAAAGATTGAAGACCAATGAGATCCAGATAGAAGAAGAACATCATGGCTTAAAAACCTAAGGGACTAGTTAAAAACCTAGGGGTGTGCATAAGTGCACCAGCATGTCTACCATCCCCTGTCCTTATAGAATAGAATTCTTTATTGGCCAAGTGTGATTGGACACACAAGGAATTTGTCATTGGTGCACATGCTCTCAGTGTACATAAAAGAAAAAGATACATTTGTCAAGAATCATGACGCACAGCACTTAATGATTGTCATAGGGGTCAAATAAGCAATGAAGAAACAATCAATATTAATAAAAATCTTAGGATACAAGCAACAAGTTACAGTCATACAGTCCTAAGTGGGAGGAAAAGGGTGATAGGAATGATGAGAAAAAACTAGTAGAAATAGAAGTGCAGACTTAGGATAATAGTTTGACAGTGTTGAGGGAATTATTTGTTTAGCAGAGTAACGGCTTTCAGGAAAAACCTGTTCTTGTGTCTAGTTGTCTTGGTGTGCATTGCTTTGTAGCGAAGTTTTGAGGGTAGGAGTTGAAACAATTTGTGTCCAGGATGCAAGGGGTCAGTCAATACTTTCACTGCCCTCTTTTTGACTCATGCAGTATACAGGTCCTCAATGGAAAGCAATTTGGCAACAATTGTTTTGATTCTCCTCTGATATCTGTGTCGGTCTTCTTGGGTTGCATAACCAAACCAGACAATTGTAGAGGTGCAGATGACAGACTCAATGATTCCTTGGTATGTTTCTCTCTTACTAGTATATGTATATAAACATTGTTATATCTTTGTATACTACCAATATGTACTTGACTAGGTAGGTAGGTAGGTAGGTAGGTAGATTAGATAGATAGGTAGATAGGTGATAGGTAGGTAGGTAGGTAGGTAGGTAGATAGAAAGATAGATAGATAGATGATAGATAGATGATAGATAGATGATAGATAGATTAGATAGATTAGATAGATAGATAGATAGATAGATAGATAGATAGATAGACAGACAGACAGACAGACAGACAGACAGACAGACAGACAGACAGACATTTTGGACAAAACTTTCATGCTGCTGTTGACAAAAATAGGATTGGCAACCTGATCGCCAATGTCCGATGAAGGATACGGCACAAGAATTGCAGGAAACACTGATGTCACCACAACATGGTAACACACCTGAGATAGGTATCAGTTAATTTAGGTGTATCTGTAGCAACCAGTGTATATCTGGTTGCATGGTATGTCTGTATGGATGTTTGGTCTCTTAAATTGGGGTGGTTACTTTTTAAAATTAACTTAAATATCAGATTTGTCTATATTGTTTTATTACTGCTGTTAGCCGCCCCTGAGTCTGCGGAGAGGGGTGGCATACAAATTTAATAAATAAATAAATAAATAAATAAATAAATAAATAAATAAATAAATGGATGGATGGATGGATGGATGGATGGATGGGTAAGTAAGTAAGTAAGTAAGTAAGTAAGTAAGTAAGTAAGTAAGTAAGTAAGTAAGTAAGTAAATAAATAAATCTGGGCACAATTCCCTTTCCATTCTGTTGAAACACAAATGCATACAGCTTTCACCAAAAGAGGAAGTATGTTCCACCACTCTACATTTTCTGAATTAAGCAGTGGCACCTATAGACAAATTTGTCCAGACAGATAAGAAGGATCTTCAAATGCCTCAAAATAAAGCCTAGTGATTTAAGGTACCAGGCTAAAAATCAAGAGATTGTGAGTCTTTGTCCTGCAAAGACTTTGATACTCTTAGTTTAGTTGCTTTCTTGCAGACATTTCATTACCAAACTAGATAACAACATCAGAGCACTGCTGATCAGCCCTGATTTACAAACATTCTCTTATCAGTTCTAGTCCTGTTTTAGACATGAAAGCTGGCCTGGTGACTTTGGGCCAATCAGCAGGAGTCTGTGAGTTGCAGTCCCGCCTTACGGATGAAAGGCAGCTGGGTGATTTTGGACCAATCACCGCGAGTCTGAGAATTCCCGTCCCGCCTTAGGGGTGAAAGACTGCCGGGTGACTTTGGGCCAATCAGCAGGAGTCTGTGAGTTTCAGTCCTACCTTACGGATGAAAGGCAGCTGGGTGATTTTGGGCCAATCACCGCGAGCCTGAGAATTCCAGTCCCGCCTTAGGGGTGAAAGACTGCCAGGTGACTTTGGGCCAATCAGCAGGAGTCTGTGGGTTTCAGTCCCGCCTTCGTGCTGAAAGACATCTGGATGACTTTGGGCCAATCACCAGGAGGTTGTGAGTTCCAGTCCAGCCTTAGGCCTGAAAGAACAGCTGGGTGATTTTCAGCCAGTCACAGCCCAACCCATCTTACAAGGCTGCTGCGCTTGGGAAAACAGGAGGAACGAAGGTATGCTTGCCACGTAATTTGCAACAATAACAAAAATGGGATAGAAATATAAATAGAAACTGGTGGCTCCGTATCATGAATGAGTCTTTCACATGTGCCCCGTTTGCACTCAGAACAAACAATGCCACATACTCCGTGCACAATCTCGGTGCCTTATTTCTCCAAATTGCCGGTCAAACAGGTTCTGAAAATAACACAGATTTATAGGAAGTGTCATATACATGCAAAATGCTTTGCGGTTGGCATTTGAGTAAATACCCCGGGCTCAAATGCCTTATCAAAAAAACCAGCTAGTAAGTAAAACTGCAAGGGAAGAAATAACATATGAAGAAATGGAATTTGCATATGAATATGAATATGTTAGCAGGAAGAGGGAGATTGTGATCCCAATGTGTAGAGCGCTGGTGAGACCACATTTGGAATACTATTATTATTATTATTATTTGTTTGTTTGTTTGTTTGTTTGTTTGTTTGTTTGTTTGTTTGTTTGTTTGTTTGTTTGTTTGTTTGTTTGTTTGTTTGTTTGTTTGTTTGTTTGTTTGTTTGTTTGTTTGTTTGTTTGTTTGTTTATTTATTTATTTATTTATTTATTTATTTATTTATTTATTTATTTATTTATTTATTTATTTATTTATTTATTATTTATTTATTTATTTATTTATTTATTTATTTATTTATTTATTTATTTATTGGATTTGTATGCCGCCCCTCTCCGCAGACTCGGAGCGGCTAACAACAGTGATAAAAAACAGCATGTAACAATCCAATGCCAAACAACTAAAAAAAACCTTATTATAAAACCAAACATACCAGGCGTAAATTGTAAGGCCTAGGGGGAAAGAATATCTCAGTTCCCCCATGCCTGATGGCACAGGAGCTTACGAAAGGAGCTTTAAGGAGCTTACGAAAGGCGAGGAGGGTGGGGGCAATTCTAATCTCTGGGGGGAGTTGGTTCCAAAGGGCCGGGGCCACCACAGAGAAAGCTCTTCCCCTGGGTCCCGCCAAACGACATTGTTTAGTTGACGGGACCCGGAGAAGGCCAACTCTGTGGGACCTAACTGGTCGCTGGGATTCGTGCAGCAGAAGGCGGTCCCTGAGATAATCTGGTCCGGTGCCATGAAGGGTTTTATAGGTCATAACCAACACTTTGAATTGTGACCGGAAACTGATCAGCTATGTTCAGTTCTGGAGACCTCACTTACAAAAAGATATGGATCAAATTGAACGGGTCCAAAGACGGGCTACAAGAATGGTGGAAGGTCTTAAGCATAAATCGTATCAGGAAAGACTTCATGGACTCAATCTGTAAAGTCTGGAGGACAGAAGGAAAAGGGAGGACATGATCGAAACATTGAAATATGTTCAAGGGTTAAATAAGGTTCAGGAGGGACATGTTTTTAATAGGAAAGCGAACACAAGAACAAGGGGGCCCAATCTGAGGTTAGTTGGGGGAAAGATCAGAAGCAACATGAGAAAATATTATTTTACTGAAAGAGTAGTAGATAGTTGGAACAAACTTCCAGCAGACGTGGTTGGTAAATCCAGAGTAACTGACTTTAAACATGCCTGGAATAAACATAGGTCCATCCTAAGATAAAATTCAGGAAATAGTATAAGGGCAGACTAGATAGACCACGAGGTCTTTTTCTGCCGTCAATCTTCTATGTTCCTATGCATCCATTTCTGATTGAATCCAAGCATGCTATTTGTTACTTTCTGCAGCACCGCTCTGATGTTTCCTGAAACGAGCCATAATTACTCGCAGAATTTAATCCGTCGGAGATTATGATCGGGTTCCTGAAAGTCAAACTGGATAATAGCCCAGGCAGCTTTAGTTCGGTTTTAAAGCAAAACTGAGATAAGAGTCTGGAAACATTATTTTCATTTTTCCTCTACAGATAAGTACAAGAAATATGTAGAGCAGGGGTCCTTATAATTGGCAACTTTAAGACGTGTGGACTTCAACTCCCAGAATTCTCCAGCCAGCTCTGCTATGCTATGCTGGGTGGAGAATTCTGGGAGTTGAAGTCCACACGTCTTAAAGTTGCCAAGTTTGAAGACCTTAGATGTAGCGTTATCTTCTCCCATAGGGTGCTCACTAAGTATTTTCTGTGGCCGATATTATTATTATTATTATTTATTATTATTTATTAGATTTGTATGCCGCCCCTCTCCGTAGACTCGGGGCCGGCTCACAACAGTAATAGCACAATATATAACAAATCTAATAATTAAAAGTCACTAAAAACCCCTTATTTAAAAAGAAACATATACACAAACATACCATGCATAAACTGTATAGGCCCAGGGGAGATGTCTCAGTTCCCCCATGCCTGGCGGCAGAGGTGGGTTTTAAGAAGTTTACAAAAGGCAAGGAGGGTGGGGGCAGTTCTACTCTCTGGGGGGAGCTGGTTCCAGAGGATCAGGGCCACCACAGAGAAGGCTCTTCCCCTGGGTCCCACCAGACGACATTGTTTAGTCGACGGGACCCGGAGAAGGCCAACTCTGTGGGACCTAACTGGTCGCTGGGATTTGTGCGGCAGAAGGCGGTCTTGGCCGATATACTTGCTGGAAGTTTTGAGTGTTACAATCACAACACAGCTTGGATGCACCCATTGGGGAAGGCTGGTTTTTGAGAAAAAAGCAAAAACGGGCGACACAGGGGTGTCTTTTACCTGTAACGTTCACAATGCTCAGAAGCAGCAATAGCACGTAGATTTATATACCGCTTCACAGTGCTTTACAGCCCTTTGTAAGCAGTTTCCAGAGTCAGCCTCTTGCCCCTAACAATATGGGTCCTCATTTTACCCACCTCGGAAGGATGGGAAGCTGAGCCTGGTGACAATCGAACTGCTGGCAGTCGGCAGAATTAGCCTGCAATACTACATTCTAACCACTGTGCCACTATGGCCTCTTACAAATGTGATAGTGTCAATGGTGTTATCTTCCAAAACAAACCAGTTTCCAGCAGTGGGACTGTTTTTGGAACCTATACCCAAACTTTTTACACAGGGGTCCAACTCACTGTCCCTCAGACTGTTGGAGGGCCGGACTATGAAAAAAAACAACCTATGAAAAAATCCCTATGCACACTGCACATATTTCCATAAATTATACTCTTCTATAATTTCATTCAATATTATTCCAAGCTCAATTAATTTTCAGGCACTTAGCATTTACTATTACCGTGTTTCCCCGAAAGTAAGACAGTGTCTTACTTTCTTTTTATCCCCAAAAGCCCCACTATGTCTTACTTTCGGGGTGTGTCTTATATTGTTAAAGGGGCACTGACAGCTTAAAAAACTGTGTAAAATGTGTTTTTTTAGTGTATATGCATTTTACCTTCTGTGACGGGCGGGGGGGGGAGGTTTCTTTGGAGTAGGGACGTGCCCGAGTAAATTTTCAGAGGCGGCAGTGACAAGTGCAGGGGACGGTGCGGCGACGTATGGAGAGGGGGACGGTGCGGACGTGGGCAGGAGGCGGCGCGCAGCTAGATGAGAAGGAGGCGGCAATACCCCCCGTGTTTCCCCGAAAGTAAGACATATGTCTTACTTTCGGGGTACGGCTTATATTAGCCGACCCCCCTGAAACCCCCGATACGTCTTACAATCGGGGGTGTCTTACTATCGGGGAAACAGGGTATTAACTTTCATCAATCTTCTACATTTCCAAGTACATTTTAAATTCATAATGTAAACTCATAAAATCATACAGTATCGGGTTGCTAATGGTACAGATAAGGATGGTGCATTGGTAGCAAAAATTGAGCTGTTTCGCTTCTGCTGCGGGCGTCCCAGCAAGACTTCTTATCCGAGAAGCTTTTTCAAGCTCTCATCTTCAAGAAATGAGAAGCGAAACGTCTTCGAAGACAAACCAGAAAGTTCAGTTGCCTCTAAAACCATCTCTAGGACATTAAGACAAACAATAACTCCAGTTTAAGTCTAAAGCAAAAAGAGCCATTAAAGCAGTGGTTCTCAACCTGAGGATCAGGACCCTTTTGGGCAGAGGTCTTCAAACATGGGAACTTTAAGACTTATGGACTTCAACTCCCAGAATTCTCCAGCCAGCTAGGCTGGGTGGAGAATTCTGGGAGTTGAAGTCCACAAGTCATAAAGTTCTCAAGTTTGGAAACCCCTGCTTTTGGGGGTTGAATGACCGTTTCACAGGGGTCACCTAAGACCATGGGAAAAAACAAAATTTCCCATGGTGTTAGCTTGGTTTTAGTTTAGTTTATTAGATTTGTATGCCGCCCCTCTCCAAAGACTCGGGGAGGCTCACAGCACAGCAGTAATACAATACGTTACAAATCTAATAATAAAAAAATTAAATCCATTTAAAAAGACATTAATAACATAATAAAACCCCTAACTATGCAGTCACACACATTCAATCTAATCTATCATGCAGTAAGGCCAAAAATATAATAAAAAGGGGGAAAGATGGTAATTATCTCCACGCCTGGCGACAAAAGTGGGTCTTCAGCATTTTACGGAAGGCGAGGAGGGTGGGGGCTTTTCGAATCTCTGGAGGGAGTTGATTCCAGAGGGCCGGGGCCGCCACAGAGAAGGCTCTTCCCCTGGGTCCCGCCAGCCGACATTGCTTTTCCAGTGCCTGTGCAACTTTGAAAAGTCACTAAAAAGACAGTTATAAGTTGAGGACTTCCTGCAATCAAAACCTCTAAATATTCTTCTTCTTTCTGGTCTAATGAAAAGAAGGACCAGGGGAGACATGATAGCAGTGTTTCAATATCTCAAGGGTTGCCACAAAGAAGAAGGAGTCAGGCTATTCTCCAAAATACCTGAAGGTAGAACGAGAAGCAATGGGCGGAAACTAAACCAGGAGAGAAGCAACTTAGAACTAAGGGGAAATTCTCTGACAGAACAGTTAATCCACGGAACAGCTTGCCTCTAGAAGTTGTGAATGCTCCAACATTTGAAGTTTCTAAGGAGATGCTGGATGACCATATGTCTGAAGTTATTATTATTATTATTATTATTATTATTATTAATTAGATTTGTATGCCGCCCCTCTCCGAAGACTCAGAATGGTGTAGGGCTTCCTGCCTAAGCAGGGTGTTGAACTAGAAGACCTCCAAGGTCCCTTTCAACTCTGTTATTTTATTCTATTCTATTCTATTCTATTCTAGCTTACAGCACAAAACATGTTCCGTCTTTCTTCCAAATACAGTATGTCTTTGTCATGTATTCTGATTAAAAGAAGTAACTGCAATGCAAGGCTAGGACCCTGCTCTAGATTGTATAGTTTTCCCCCAAAAATGCTTCATCCTTAGTTATTCAGAGTTATTCAATATTTAGACTCTACCCACACCTCAAGTTGTCAGGAAGATGTAAAAATATGTATCTTTTAGTATCATTTTCCAAAAGATGTCCCGATTCACGCATCACAACAAGCCAAAATATGACTAAGTTTTGATTATTTGTACATTATGATGTGAACCAGCTACAACGTATTCAAACAGCATGATTAATCAAGACATGATTTAACATGATCCATGAGCCTAGTTAAAAACCCGCAGTTGTATAATTAATTCCTCCAATCATACAGGTAGCTGCACACATAAGCTCCATCCAATATGCTATTAACTGAACCTCAAGATCAAACCAAAGTTCACAGGGGCACCTGATTTCTCCTGCTGATTTCAACCTGATGGATCATTCCCACTTTGATAATGCTTCTACTAAAAAATAAAATCATGTGCACTGTACTTTTCCTACAAAATGAGATATGCACATTTCAGATTGGGAGAAAAAAATTGAGGGGAGGAGGAAGGGAATGGAGCAAATATTTCTGCCTGTAAGTGTTCAGTTCGTGGGAAGGAAGGAAGGAGGGAGGGAGGGAGGGAGGGAGGGAGGGAGGGAAGGGAGGGAAGAAGGACGGGAGGGAAGAAGGGAAGAAGGGAAGAAGGGAAGAAGGGAAGAAGGGAAGAAGGGAAGAAGGGAAGAAGGGAAGAAGGGAAGAAGGGAAGAAGGAAAGAAGGAAAAAGGGAGGGAGGGAGAGAGAGAAGAAGGAAGGGCAGGAGGAAACAAGGAAGGAAGGAAGGAAGGACAGAATGGAGGGAGGGAGAGAGGAAGGAAGCAAGCAAAGAAGGAAGGAAGGAAAGGAGGGAGGAAAGGAGGGAGGAAAGAAGGGAGGGAGGGAGGAAACAAGGAAGGAAGGACAGAAGGAAGGATAGAATGAAAGGAGGGAGAAAGGAAGGAAGGAAGGAAAGAAGGAAAAAGGGAGGGAGGGAGAGAGAGAAGAAGGAAGAGCAGGAGGAAACAAGGAAGGAAGGAAGGACAGAATGGAGGGAGGGAGAGAGGAAGGAAGCAAGCAAGGAAGGAAGGAAGGAAAGGAGGGAGGGAGGAAAGAAGGGAGGGAGGGGGGAAACAAGGAAGGAAGGACAGAAGGAAGGACAGAATGAAAGGAGGGAGAAAGGAAGGAAGGAAGGAAGGAAGGAAGGAAGGAAGGAAGGAAGGAAGGAAGGAAGGAAGGAAGGAAGCTTTTCATTTCCAGATTCTTATTCTCACGACTTCTACCTTGCTCAAATGACAATCTGATTTCCACACACACACTTTTTCCAAAGGACAGCACCAAATATGTCCAGGTTTTTTTGCAACTTATACCACCACCGTTCCCATCTGACTCTATTCCAGCTGAAAAGGAATTGCAACTTTTCTCCCACGTTACACTCTCGCTTACATTTTTCTCACTAGGCTAATTTGATCTTGCGCCACCTCATTTATCCCCTTGCAGTAGTAGCCCTTCTTCCTCTTCCTCTAAATTGCAACAAAACTTTCGCTGGAAAGAGAGAGGGAGAGAGTGTGTGTGTGTGTGTCATCACCTTTTTCCAAGCATGCTTCAAGAGTTCTTGCATCACAAGAACCCACAACTATAGCTGAGGACAACACAACTACAGCAGAGGGCAGGAAGCAAAGCAAAAAGCATAATTTTTCAAAGCCTTCAGGTAGGAAGCCCCTTATCCCTACCTGAAGCACCAGTGGACAGCTAACCCCTAGCATGCAAAAACAGGGACTGCATTCCCACAACCAACTGAAACCTGGTGATTACTAAACCAATCGGACTTCCAGACTCTCATTCTATAAGACTCACACCTCTTTAACCCTAAACCGCCCAGCATGAAACTCAACTGTGGGAACGGAGCTGCCAGGTCTTGACCTGACTTGGCTTGAATGTGTCGTGTGAATGCAGCCAGCGGGCACGTTCTGCAGAGGCTCAAACAACAGGTGTGGCGGAAACGTCCCAACTCAGCACCTGCCGGGCACCTGGAATCCCATATCCATTTTTAGAATAGAATGGAAGAGAGGAGGAGAGGAGAGGAGAGAAGAGAAGAGAAAATATGGAATGGAGAATAGAATAGAGAAGAGAAGAGAAGGAATGGAGAAGAGATGGAATGGAGAAGAGATGGAATGCAGAAGAGGAGAAAAGAAGAGATGGAATGGAGAATAGAATAGAGGAGAGGAGAGGAGAGGAGAGAAAATATGGAATGGAGAATAGAATATAGAAGAGAAGGAATGGAGAAGAGATGGAATGGAGAAGAGATGGAATGCAGAAGAGAGGAGAAGAGAGGAGATGGAATGGAGAATAGAATAGAATAGAGGAGAGGAGAGAAAATATGGAATGGAGAATAGAATAGAGAAGAGAAGAGATGGAATGGAGAAGAGAAGAGATGGAATGGAGAAGAGAATAGAATAGAGGAGAAGAGAAGACAAAAAGAATTCTTTATTGGCCAGGTGTGATTAGACACACAAGGAATTTGTCTTGGTGCATATGCTCCATGTGTACATAAAAGAAAATATACATTTGTCAAGAGTCATGAGGTACAACGCTTAATGATTGTCATTAAGTGTCCCACATCGCAAAAAAAGATGTTGAGACTTGGGGGGGGGGGAATGCAAAGAAGAGCAACTAAGATCATTAAGGGCCTGGGGGACCAAAACCTATGAGGAACAGTTGCAGGATTTGAGTTTGGCTAGTCTAGAGTAAAAAAATTAAAAAAGACCAGGAGTGACATGATAGCAGTCTTCTTGGAGGGGCTGCCACCAAGAAGAGGCAGTCAAGCTATTCTCCAAAGTCACCAGATGGCAAGACAAAGAAGCAATGGATGGGAACTAATAGAGGGGAGAAGCCCACTTGGAATTAAGGAGAAACTTCCTAACAGTGACAATTAACCAGTGGAACAGCCTGCCTCCAGAAGTTGTGGGTGGTTCATTATTGGGGGGGGGATATTTATTTATTAATTAAATTTGTATTAGGAAGGAAGGAAGGAAGGAAGGAAGGAAGGAAGGAAGGAAGGAAGGAAGGAAGGAAGGAAGCTTTTCATTTCTAGATTCTTATTCTCATGATTTCCACCTTAAAGTCCCAAATAACTTTAAGAAGAGACTGGACAGTCACCTGCCTGAAATGTATTAGGGTCTTCTGCTTGAGTGGGGGGCTAGACTAGAAGACCTCCAAGGTCCCCCCCCCTTCCAGATGGATTCTGGTGATTCTGATTCTAATTCTTGACTGATTGATTCACAGCTACTGGATACCCAGATTGCAAATAATCATGAGACTATAGTTAACAATCTGACACTAGGCATAGCCGCTTGGGGTTTGGGGCAGCTATGTGATGGTATGGTAGCCTCCGAAATGATTCCTGACAAATGTATCTTTTATTTCATGCACACTAAGAGCATATGCACCAAAGACAAATTCCTTATGTGTCCATCACACTTGGCCAATACAGATTTCTATTCTAGGGACTTTCACTTGAGGGGGGGTGGACTAGAAGACCTCCCAAGGTCTCTCTCCAGCTCCAGCACAGAAGAGAAAGGGGGGAGGACATGATCGAAACATTTAAATATGTTAAAGGGTTAAATAAGGTTCAGGAGGGAAGTGTTTTTCATAGAAAACCCAAGAACAAGGGGGCACAATTTGAGGTTAGCTGGGGTTAAGATCAGAAGAACCGTGAGAAAATATTATTTGACTGAAAGAGTAGTAGATGCTTGGAACAAACTTCCAGCAGACGTGGTTGGTCAATCCACAGTCACTGAATTGAAACATGCCTGGGATAAACATAGATCCATCCTAAGATAAAATACAGGAAATAGTATAAGGGCAGCAGACTAGATGGACCAGGAGGTCTTTTTCTGCCGTCTGTTTGTCACTCATTCCGATTCCTCGCAGGGTTTTTTCCCCACCTCGCAGGGTTGTCGTGAGGAGGATGGGGGGGAAGCAGCCGGAGGGGCACGAAGAAGGAGACCCACGGGCGAGAAAGAAATCGGGTGGGAGTTTAAGATTTGGCTGGGAGGGAGAACTCGCCGCTGCTGCAGAGAAAGCGCCCGCTCGGCCCGCTTTCACACGACACGTGTTGTTGTTTTTTTTAAGCCAAGCCGGGTCAACTCGGGTTCGCCTTACACACACACACACATACACACACACACTCGCCCCTCTCGGCTAAGGACGGGGGGGGGGAGTCAAGGGGAGAAAACACCACAACCCCGCCGCCCCTAAGAATAGAATAGAATAGAATAGGAATATTTATTGGCCAAGGGTGACTGGACACAGAAGGAATTTGTCTTTGGTGCAAATGCTCTCAGCGTACATAAAAGAAAAAGAGACATTCGTCAAGAATCATGAGGTAAAAAACACTTAATGATATTGTCATAGGGGTCAAATAAGCAATGAAGAAACAATCAATATTAATAAAAATCTTAGTCTAATCCCGCCGCCACCACTCCAAGCGTCCCCCCCTCAAAAAATAATACCTCACCTCCTAGGCTCGCCTTTCCGCCGGTCGTCCAGTTTGCCGGCTCGCTCGGCCAGAGGCAGGGGGAGAAAAAAACCACGAGAGTCCGAGGACACGCGAGGAAGTGGTTCGCACGAGGCGAGCGGAGCGGAAAAGCCCGCCGAAGCTGCTGAGGGGAGGAAGCCGGCGAGCTCGCCTCGAGTCCGGGGCTCGTTATTTCGCGACTCTTTTCACTTCTCACGCCGCTTCTTGGCAACTTTTCGGAAATCCGGGGCGGGCTGAGGAGGAGGAGGAGAGACCGCGAGGCGGCGGCGAAGACGGCGGCGGCGGCGGCTTCCCAGAAGGCGACCCTCCTTGTCTTCCTTTTTTCTTTCGCCTCAGGAGACACACACACACACACACACCCCTTGAACCGGCTGCGGCGAAGCCGGGAAGGGCGCGCGCGGGCGGGCGCACTAAGAAAGACCTCAACACGAGCGCCTTGAATGGCCGAGGGCGCCTTTTTTTTTTCTCTTGCTGGGTGGGTGGGGGGGGGGGCGCTTCGGCTTTCTTCCGAGCCTGACCCGCTGGGTGGGTGGGCGGGCTTGAGAGCTTCGGCAGGGGCTTTCCCAACGGACTCTGTGGATCCAAAAAAAAGCAGCGGCGGCGGCGGCGAAAAGTAAATTTTTAAAATTTCATTTTCCCTCACCACCGCCCACCCCGCGCGAGGTTTTTAAAGCCGCGGCCGGGCGCTGCGGGCCCGTCCCTCTTTGGGGCCGCCGTCCCCTCCTCCCGGAATCCCGTTTCCCCCACCCCGCCGGCGGCCCTCGTGGTGGAGCCGAGGAGCGGCGTCACGGGGCCCCGGCAGGAGGAGGAGGAGGAAGAGAAGGAGGAGCCATAGTCGGGTCCGTCCGTCCGGCTTGCTGGGGTTTGACGAGGGGGGGAGGGGGGAGGGTTAGCCGCTGAGGTAAAAAAAAAGGGGGGACGTTTGTCCATCCGTCAGGGAAAGGTTTGAGGGGGGGGGGGGAGAAACGGTGCTGGTTCTGCCCGTCCGGCTTGCTGGAGTTTGGCGAGGGGGGTCGGGTTAGCTGCTGAGGTAAAAAAAAAAAAAGGGACGTTTGTCCGTCCGGTCAGGGAAAGGTTTGAGGGGGGGAAACGGTGCCGGTTCTGTCCGTCCGGCTTGCTGTGGTTTGTAGAGGGGGGGCGGGTAGCCCCTGAGGTAAAAAAAAAGGGGGGGACGTTTGTCCGTTCGGTCCGGGAAAGGTTTGAGGGGGGTAAAACGGTGCCGGTTCTGTCCGTCCGGCTTGCTGGGGTTTATAGAGGGGGGAATCGGGTAGCCGCTGAGGTAAAAAAAAAAGGGGGGGAACGTTTGTCCGTCCGGTCCGGGAAAGGTTTGAGTGGGGGGAAACGGTGCCGGTTCTGAGGGGAGGTTGGAGTGAGGGGTTTCTGAGTCGAGAAGGTGAGAGGAAAGGGGTGAGTGAGGGGGAGTAATTATTTCTGAGCAGGTGCCTCGGAAAAACCTGCCCTCCCCACTTAATTTAATGGTGGAAGGCCTTAAGCATACCAGGAAAGACTTAATGAACTCAATCTGTGTCCACCTAGAGTAAAGATATTGATCCAATTGAACGGGTTGAAAGACCAGCTACAAGAATGGTGGAAGGTCTTAAGCATAAAATTTATCAGGAAAGACTTCATGGACTCAATCTGTAGAGTCTGGAGGACAGAAGGAAAAGGGGGGACATGATCGAAACATTTAAATATGTGAAAGGGTTAAATAAGGTTCAGGAGGGAAGTGTTTTTCATAGGAAAGTGAACACAAGAACAAGGGGGCACAATCTGAAGTTAGTTGGGGGAAAGATCAGAAGCAACGTGAGAAAATATTATTTTACGGAAAGAGATGCTTGGAACAAATATCCAGCAGACGTGGTTGATCAATCCACAGTAACTGAATTTAAACATGCCTGGGATAAACATAGATCCATCCTAAGATAAAATACAGGAAATAGTACTGTATAAGGGAAGACTAGATGGACCAGGAGGTCTTTTGTCAATCTTCTATGTTTCTTCTATGTATCTTAATTTGTTACATTTATAAGCCACACAACTCCTGTCTACTCAGGGCACGGAAAACTATCAAGAAGTCCCAAAGGTGGTTTTTCTTTTTTCCATAAGGCAACCGTTTGTTTGTTTGTTTTCCTTTGAAGACGTTTCGCTTCTCATTCCAAGAAGCTTCTTCAACTCTGAAGGGGAATGGAAGGGTTTATTTTTTTATTTTTTTATTCAATTTTTATGCCGCCCTTCTCCTTAGACTCAGGGCGGCTTACAACATGTTAGCAATAGCACTTTTTAACAGAGCCAGGCTATTGCCCCCCACAATCCGGGTCCTCATTTGACCCACCTCGAAAGGATGGAAGGCTGAGTCAACCTTGATACTTCTTTGATTGATACTTCTTGCAGACAGCTGGTAAGTTTGTATCCTGCAGAAAAAAAAAACAATTGCTGCCAACCTGCCTTCCATTGAGGACCTGTATACTGCACAAGACAAAAAGAGGTTGTGAAAATATTTACTGACCCTTCGCATCCTGGACATAAATTGTTTCAACTTTGTTGCTGTTGTTTTGGTTCCCCCCCCCCCCCCGAACACCCTCACTGCTAAACAAATAATTCCCTCAACATTGTCAAACTGTTTACTAAGTCTGCACTACTGTTACTACTAGTTTTTTTCTCATCATTCCTATCACCCATCTTCTCCCACTTAAGACTGTATGACTGTAACTTGTTGCTTGTATCCTTAAGATTTTTAGTAATATTGTTTCTTTGTTGCTTATTTGATCCTGAAGTTAGTTGGGGGAAAGATCAAAAGCAACATGAGAAAATATTATTTTACTGAAAGAGTAGTAGATCCTTGGAACAAACTTCCAGCAGACGTGGTAGATAAATCCACAGTAACTGAATTTAAACATGCCTGGGATAAACATATATCCATCCTAAGATAAAATACAGAAAATAGTATAAGGGCAGACTAGATGGACCATGAGGTCTTTTTCTGCCGTCAGTCTTCTCTGTTTCTAAAGAATTCTATTCTATTCTGTTTTTTGAGGGTCACTGAAGCACCTGGAGGTTTATCTGTGTCCTTCAGAGTCGCCTGAGTGGTGCAATTCTCCCCCCCCTTGGAAAGCTATTCGTACTCCCACACATCATTCAAAGGGTGTTCCTCCCAAATTGTGTCGCTAAAAGTCTGTAGAGATTCCCAGTCCACCAGGTTGTACCAAAGGTGCTTTTTTCGAGAGAAAACTTGTTTTTTTCTTTCTTTTGAAGACGTTTCGATTTTCATCCAAGATGTTTCTTCAGCTCTAACTGGATGGTGAGGAATGGAAGGGTTTATACTCATTTGCAAACATTTGCATTCTTTTAGAGGGTCCTTCAGGGCACTTGAAAGTTTAACTAGTTTGTTTGTTTGTTTGTTTGCTTATTTATTCATTCATTCATTCATTCATTTATTTATTTATTGGATTTGTATGCTGCCCCTCTCCGGAGACTCGGGGTGGCCAACAGCAATAATAAAACAATGTACAATAATAATCCAATAAATACTAAAAATGATTAAAAACCCATTAATATTAAAAAAAAAAAACCCCAAACATACATACAGATAATACCATACATGAAATTGTGAAGGCCCAGGGGGAAAGAGCATCTCAATTCCCCCATGCCTGGCGGTAGAGGTGGGTTTTAAGTAGCTTACAAAAGGCAAGGAGGGTGGGGGCAATTCTAATCTCTGGGGGGAGTTGGTTCCAGTTATCTAATTTATAGGCTGCCCAACTACTTCCAGACTCCAGGTCGTGTACCACATGTAAAAATAATATATAAACACAGTTTAAAACCCTTAAAATGACCATTCATATCTAGGTGGTACCGTATTGATTAAGGACCCCAGGCCAACCGCCCCTATTTAACTCAAGGACTCTCTTAAACAGTGGTTCTCATCCTGGGGGTTGGGACCTCTTTTGGGGGTCGAACAGGGGTCACCTAAGACTATGGGAAAAGACAAATTTCCCATGGTGTTAGTTAGGAACTAAAGCTTCTATTCTAGCACATTGGAACATATTTTTACAATCCGACCAATCAGGTGTTTACAGTGGGAGGAGTGTCCCTTTGACTTTCCTGCCAATCAGCTTAAAGCTCTGTTGGGAGAGTTGGTGCTAGACGTATGGTTGGGGGTCACTACAACATTATCAAGGGGTCACGGCATTAGAAAGGTTGAGAACCAGAAGGTCCTTCAAGGCACTTGGAAGTTTAACTGTTTAACTCCAAGATTCTCTTAAAAGGATACAAATGAACAGCTGTCTGCAAGGAGTATAAATCCTTCCATTCCCCACCATCCAGAGCTGAAGAAGCTCCTTGAATGAGAAGCGAAATGTCTTCAAAGAAAAAAAAAGAGCCCAGTTGTCTCTTCAAAAAAAACCCAACTTTGGGACAACCATGTCCTTGGATGGCTCCATATACATCTCTCAACAAAGGTCGTCTGAACAGCTGCGGGCTCTTCAAATCCTAAATCGCGGCCCTCCAAAATTGCCAACTTTTAAGACACTGTGGATTTCAACTCCCAGAATAAATAAAGCAAGTTTGTAAAGTTAGTCACCCATTGTTGTTAAGCGGATCTGACCTTTTCCCATTGACTTCACGTGGCCACGGGATATTACGACCATCAGAAATACAGGTCGACTCAGTAATGGGTTCCTACCGGTACGAATGAGGACACTGCACTGGTAGTAAAAGTGGAGCTGCACGCACAGCTTTGGGTCCCTGGCATGCGTGCATGCGCATCTGAGCATGTTTTTGCGCATGTGCAGAAAGTGAAATCTCGCGAGGGGACAAGCGCGAGAGATTTCAGCATTTTTTTGCTTCTGCGCATGCAAACACGCATCAGAGCTTGGTTTTGTTTCTGCGTGTTTGCAGGAAGCAAGATCACTGGAAGACGCATGCGCACGCACCAGAGACCTGAAGAGGCGTGCGCAGTGCACCATTAGCAGGGATAGCGGTAACCCCTGCCTTTGTAGACTAGACCTTAACATACGATTGCCACCGAGCCCATAATTTCTCTTGCAAAGTGAGACAATTTGTTAAGTGAGTTTTGCCCTGTTTTATGACCTTCGTTTGACACGTCACCAAGTGAATTAATTCCAGTTGTAAACTTAGTCATGTGGTCATTAAGTGAATCTGGCTTTTCCCCATTGACTTTGCTTGTCCGAAAGTTGCAAAAGAGGATCACATGAGTGCTGCAACCGTCATAAATAGGCACCAGTTGCCAAGGATCTAAATTTTGATCACGTGATCTTGTGGGGTGTGGAAAAGTGTGGTTGAAACTGCACAGTCACTAAACAAACTGTTATAAGTTGAGGATTACCTGTACAGTGGTACCTCTATCTGAGAACGCCTCTACTTACTAACTTTTCTAGATAAGAACCGGGTGTTCAAGATTTTTTTGCCTCCTCAAGAACCATTTTCCACTTAAAAATCCAAGCCTCCGAAACTGTAACCGGAAAAGGCAGGGAGAAGCCTCTGTGGGGCCTCTCTAGGAATCTCCTGGAAGGAAACAGGGCCAGAAAAGGCGGGGAGAAGCCTCTGTGCAGCCTCGCTAGGAATCTCCTGGAAGGAAACAGGGCCAGAAAAGGTGGAGAGAAGCCTCTGTGGGGCCTCTCTAGGAATCTCCTGGGAGGAAATGGCTGGAAAAGGCAGGGAGAAGCCTCCGTGGGGCCTCTCTAGGAATCTTCTGGGAGGAAACAGGGCCAGAAAAGGCGGGGAGAAGCCTCTGGGGCCTCTTTAGGAATCTCCTGGGAGGAAACAGGGCCAGAAAAGGCAGAGAGAAGCCTCCATGGGGCCTCTCCAGGAATCTCCTGGGAGGAAACAGGGCTGGAAAAGGTAGGGAAAAGCCTCCATGGGGACTTTCTAGGAATCTCCTGGGAAGAAACGGGGCCAGAAAAGGTGGGGAGAAGCCTCCATGGGGACTTTCTAGGAATCTCCTGGGAAGAAACAGGGCCTCCACCCTCCCTGTGGTTTCCCCAATCGCACCCCTTATTTGCTTTTACATTGATTCTTACGGGAAAAATTGCTTCTTCTTACAAATTTTTCTACTTAAGAACCTGGTCATGGAACGAATTAAGTTCGTAAGTAGAGGTACCACTGTATTTAAATTTCGACTGTGGGGATGTCTCTATATTTGAAATGTGCAAGAAACCTCAAATGGTGCCTGAACAGGTGGTTCTCTACCGGAAACCTAGAAAAGCCATGAGTGCGAAACCTCTTTGTTTTCATCCCTTCCATCTGGGGGTTTCACTGCAGAGAAAAATGTGGTGGTGGTGGGGGTGTTTCCCAAGCCATAGGAACCAAACTGCTCGGTTTGCAAATCCGGCAGTCACAATCGCCCACATATCTTCTTCGTTTTAAGTTCAGTAGCTGTTTTTGTGTGTTTGTGGTTTGCGAGATTACACAAATCCAGGTGTTTGGTCACGATGGGCAACTTATGACTCAAAGCCAGAGAAAGGGGCCACTTAAGCAAACAAACATAAGGATCTTGTGTGATGGCAGTCAACACCGTGAGCCTATAGATCAGCCTGGATTAACCATTGAAGAGAACAAACACTCTGTTGAGGGCGCCAAAGGAAAAGTTGCTTTTGAAAACAACTTCAGATCACAACCCACAAATGCTCTGTCTTACACATTGGCAAAAAGAAAAGATACGGTTCCACATAAAGAGCTGATAGATAAATTAGTAAAGATTGGACTTAATCCCTGGATAGTTCAGTGGATTTCAAGCTGGTTGAAGCGTAGACATCAGAGAGTTATTGTTAATGGCAAGTATTCTGAGCAGAGACAGGTTACAAGCGGTGTGCCACAAGGGTCTGTTCTGGGTCCTATTCTTTTTAATATGTTTGTGAGTGACATAGGGGAAGGTCTGGTAGGGAATGTTTGCCTATTTGCCGATGACTCTAAAGCAGGGGTCCCCAAACTGTTTACACAGGGGGCCAGTTCACTGTCCCTCGGACTGTTGGAGGGCCAGACTATAAAAAAACAAACTATGAACAAATTCCTATGCACACTACACATACCTTGTTTTAAAGTAAAAAAACAAAATGGGAATGTGCTATTTAGAGGGGAGAGAAGGTCTGAAATTCATATATGAAATTCATAATGGTTAATAAGTTAGAAATATAATTTGGTGTTGCACTTTTTGAAGGAACATTAAGGAGGAAATTTAATTTTAAAAAATGAATGTAACTGGATAACAAAATCAGAAAAAAAAAACTTTTGCAACTTTTTTGATGATTGATATTAGTTACTAACAAAATGCTGCATTTTATTCATGGAAAATTAGATGGTACACTGTGTTGTTTGAATGTATGTTGAGAGAAAAATTTAAAAAAATTACCCCCCCCCAAAACAGTCCTTCCTTTCTCTGTCCCTCCATTCATTTCATTCTTCCTTCCTTCCTTCCTTCCTTCCTTCCTTCCTTGTTCCCTCCATTTCTCTTTCCTTCCTTCCCTCCTTCCTTCCTTTCCACTTCTCCTTCCCTCCCTCTCTTTCCCTTTTCTTTCTCTCTCTCTTTTCCTTGTGCTCTTGTCACTCACTGGCGGGCCGGATATATGGCCTCAGTGGGCCGCATGTGGCCCGCGGGCCGTAGTTTGGGGACCGCTGCTCTAAAGTGTGCAATAGGGTTGATATTCCTGGAGGGGTCTGTAATATGGTAAATGATTTAGCCTTACTAGATAAATGGTCAAAGCAATGGAAACTGCAGTTTAATGTTTCCAAATGTAAAATAATGCACTTGGGGAAAAGGAATCCTCAATCTGGCTATTGCATTGGCAGTTCTGTGTTAGCAAAAACTTCAGAAGAGAAGGATTTAGGGGTAGTGATTTCTGACAGTCTCAAAATGGGTGAGCATTGTGGTCGGGCAGTAGGAAAAGCAAGTAGGATGCTTGGCTGCTTAGCTAGAGGTATAACAAGCAGGAAGAGGGAGATTGTGATCCCCTTATATAGAGCACTGGTGAGACCACATTTGGAATACTGTGTTCAGTTCTGGAGACCTCACCTACAAAAAGATATTGACAAAATTGAACGGGTCCAAAGACGGGCTACAAGAAGGGTGGAAGGTCTTAAGCATAAAACGTATCAGGAAAGACTTCATGAACTCAATCTGTCTAGTCTGGAGGACAGAAGGAAAAGGGGGGACATGATCGAAACATTTAAATATGTTAAAGGGTTAAATAAGGTTCAGGAGGGAAGTGTTTTTAATAGGAAAGTGAACACAAGAACAAGGGGACACAATCTGAAGTTAGTTGGGGGAAAGATCAAAAGCAACGTGAGAAAATATTATTTCACTGAAAGAGTAGTAGATGCTTGGAACAAACTTCCAGCAGACGTGGTTGGTAAATCCACAGTAACTGAATTTAAACATGACTGGGATAAACATATATCCATTGTAAGATAAAATACAGGAAATAGTATAAGGGCAGACTAGATGGACCATGAGGTCTTTTTCTGCCGTCAGTCTTCTATGTTTCTATGTTTAATACAAAATACAAGCTCAGAGAAAACGAACTTATAGATAACCCTCACTCTGCCAAAGACCTTTGGAGTACTCGTATCCCATGACCTAAGTGCTAGAGCCCACTGTCACAACATTGCCAAAAAAAGCACCGACGATTGTTAATCTAATCTGACGTAGTTTCTTCTCTGGCAATATTCCAGTGCTCACCAGAGCTTACAAAACATTTGTTAAACCAATTTAGCTCACCTGTCTGGAACCCACATTGCATATCAGACATTAATACAATCGAGAGAGTCCAGAAATATTTCACAAGAAGAGTCCTTCACTCCTCTACTCGCAACAGAATACTTTGTGTCACCAGACTTGAAAGTTTCAGCTTACACATTTTACAACTACTGTATTACAGAAAGCTACTTACGATCTTGCTTCAAAGTTTCAATATGTACCCACCCCATGGTCACGCGACTGCATTTCGTCTGCTTTCAAGAAGAGGCTGGACAGCTTTGTAAAGGGTCTCTTGCTTGGGCAGAAGGTTGCACTAGATGACCTCCAAGGTCCCTTCCAACTCCTGTTATTTTTATTTATTTATTTATTTATTTTATTTTTATTTATTTATTTTGTCCAATACACAATGAGGGTTTTAGTGGGTATATATCTATATACACATAGTAAAATATATGATGAAGGTTATAGAGGAGATATTCATAGTAAAATATATCTAAGAAATAATAGAAAAGAAGGTATAGTAATAGAACATATCAATGAAAGAATAGAAGAAGAGATATAGGAATAGAAGAAAGGTACAGGAGATGTAGGAGAGCAATAGGACAGGGGACGGAAGGCACTCTAGTGCACTTGTACTCGCCCCTTACTGACCTCTTAGGAATCTGGAGAGGTCAACCATAGATAATCTAAGGGTAAAGTGTTGGGGGTTTGGGGATGACACTAGGGAGTCCGGTAATGAGTTCCACGCTTCGACAACTCGGTTACTGAAGTCATATTTTTTACAGTCAAGTTTGGAGCGGTTAATATTGAGCTTGAATCTGTTGTGTGCTCTTGTGTTCTTGTGGTTGAAGCTGAAGTAGTCGCCGACAGGCAGGACGTTGCAGCATATGATCTTGTGGGCAATACTTAGATCTTGTTTAAGGCATCTTAGTTCTAAACTTTCTAGGCCCAGGATTTTGCAATGCTGTAAAATCACCCAGGCAACTGGATGAAAAGAGTTTCATTTTTTTTTTTACTGGCGGTTGTTTTCAAGATGGAAGGATAAACAGATTGACAGACATGTACACATACATGGAGAGAGAGAGAGAGAGAGGCTCATTGGAATGACAACCACATGGTCACAACACACATACACACACAAAAATCTGCATAGGAGGTCTTTCCAAAAAGCTCATTTACTCTTTCCAAACAGCTTTCCAAGATCCATCCAGTTTATCTATTCTGGTTCTAATTGCTTCATTTTGCTGCCACTTAGCTGTTTAACAAAAGAAATTACCCATGGAGGTGATTACAGAGTATTTGCATCAATAAGAATTCGAAGAAATAAATGTTTTTGGGACTTCCTGCTGTTTGTTTTGCATCTTTTGTCTTGAATATCTGTTTTGCATGGTGCATGGATATTGGCAGACACCCTTTCCTCAAAAGCTCAGCCCTCCTGCCAATAAGTCTTCTTTTTATAAGTGGCAAGCTAAGATCGTTCTTTTACAATACAATCTAGCTTATGTTGTGGTTAGCTCTGGCCCAGCTCCTGCCCCAAGGACTGTGAATGTGGGGGAGAGATCCACTTGCTGCAGGCCTGTTTTGCCCCCCCCCCGGTGGAATCTGCTGATGAAGGCTCCTCTGACCAAGAAGACATGAGTGACAGGGAGGAGGAGAGTGTGGCAGACAGCTCAGAAGGAGATCAATTCTCTAGCTCCTCCTTGGATTCAGAACAAGAGTTAATGATACAGCCACTCATGCGGAGAGCGATGCATCCACATGCTGCAGGCCTGTTTTGTCCCCAGTGGAATCTGCTGATGAAGGCTCCTCTGACCATGAAGACATGAGTGACAGGGAGGAGGAGAGTGTGGCAGACAGCTCAGAAGGAGATCAATTATCTAGCTCCTCCTTGGAGTCGGAACAACAATTAATGATACAGCCACGCATGCGGAGAGCGATGCATAGGCAACAACAACTGAGAGATTATTATCAAAGAAAATGAGGCCACCTGTGGTTGGGTGGGGCTGTGGTCAATAGTGAGGCTGCTATAAATAGCAGCCTGTGGGTTTGGCCATTGTGGAGGATTATCTGATCATGGTGTTTCGTGACTGCTTTACTGACTTTGACTTTTTGTGTGCTGATTTTTCCCGCTTTGAAACTAAACCAGGGCAAAGTGTGTTTCACTTTGTGAAAGAAGAAGGACTGTGAATTGCCTCACAGCTGCAAGCTAAGTATCTCAGAACTGATAAGGGACTTGTACAAATTACCAGTTTGTTTGGAGACAAGTGCTCTTTGCTATACCAAAAGAGGGCTTGGTTTAAGTGAATTTTCATTATAAAGAACATTGTTTTGAAGTTTCAAACGTGTGTGTGTCTGAAATTGTATCTGTGCATTTTTGGGAGGATTCTACCAGAGAGCTCGACAGAACAGCTTACAGCCTGGCAAATTCTGGAAGTGACCCATCCGGTTGTTTCATGGCCAAGCCAAGATAGGCAGGTGCTTCATGCATCTTTTTTAATAAAGGAGAATATTTGTGGCTTGGGGCTCAAATGGAAGGTCCTTGGCTAATCTCCGAGCTTGATTGGTTTTTTTGAAGACAATGCATTACAGTACCTAACTAGGTTACATCATCCTCAATAGTAGGTAAAGCAAATCCCACTCTCTGCTTATATTGATGAGGTTACCTAGCATGGGCAATGAAACATCTGTAAGAAAATAGCCAAGTTCACAGAGAACCAAAAGTATCTTCTTCACTTATACAGTGGTACCTCTACCTAAGAATGCCTCTACTTACAAACATTTCTAGATAAGAACAAGATTTTTTTGTCTCTTCTCAAGAACCCGAGCTTCTGAAACTGTAACCGGAAACGGCGGGGAGAAGCCTCTGTGGGGCCTCTCTAGGAATCTCCTGGGAGGAAACGGGGCCAGAAAAGGCAGAGAGAAGCCTCCATGGGGCCTCTCTAGAAATCTCGGAGGAAACAGGGCAGGAAAGGCCTCTGTGGGGCCTCTCTAGGAATCTCCTAGGAGAAAACGGCTGGAAAAGGCAGCAAGAAGCCTCCGTGGGGCCTCTCTAGGAATCTCCTGGGAGGAAACAGAGCTTCCACCCTCACTGTGGTTTCCCCAATCGCACGCCTTATTTGCTTTTACATTGATTCCTATGGAAAAATTGCTTCTTCTTACAAACTTTTCTACTTAAGAACCATTGGTTACAAAGTGCTTCTGGGGGCCAGGGAGAGCAAAAACGTGATGCGCGGAGGCCAAAAGCTATTTTTGTTTTCTTGTTTTCCTCCTGTAAGTCTAGGTGTGACTTATAGTCTGAAAAATATGGAAATTGTGGCCATAAGTCAAAAATAATCTGTATACAGGTTACGATTTTATCCCAGGCTTATACACTGCTCAAAAAAAATAAAGGGAACACTTAAACAACACAATATAACTCCAAGTAAATCAAACTTCTGTGAAATCAAACTGTCCACTTAGGAAGCAACACTGATGGACAATCAATTTCACCTGCTGTTGTGCACATTCAACTTTGTACAGAACAAAGTATTCAATAAGAATATTTCATTCATTCAGATCTAGGATGGGTTCTTTGAGGGTTCCCTTTATTTATTTATTTATTTATTTTGAGCAGTATATTTCATTAATCTAAGTGTTAGCCTTGGCTCCGGCTATTCTCCCTATTCCTCAAGGCTACTGACCATGCAAATTGAGCGCATCTGGTGTTGTACACCCAACACATCCGGTAAACATGAGATACGAGAGCAAAACTAGCAAAACCACTGAAAAACATTTCTCCCCCCCCCCCCCCTATGATTACTGGTTGCCTATTTGAAATGACCAGGAAGTTCCATGCACCAACTGATTGGTGTTTTCAACCTCGGGGGAATTATCTAAGCTGATGAGGGTGTGATCATTTTCAGAAAAGCAGGTCAGTTTTGTGGTTTCCTTAGCCAAGTGACTCAGTCCAAAAATTGTGAGCGATAAAGGAAGGTGGGTCCCAAGGTAACAGTAAACACAACTGGACACTAATCAAGCAAACTTGTTAGCCTTTCATCCAGGAAGTATAAAATGTTCTCAGGCCCTGATGTAAGAATTATCCATCATATACCATAAATTGAGGTGTGTTTTGCTGGCATTCTTTTTTGTCAACAAAGCAGTGATGGGCTTCTATGAGTATGGTCAGGTACGCAGAACTAAAAAAAAAAATTGGTCAGTGTTGTGGTTAGCTCTGGCCCAGCTCCTGCCCCAAGGACTGTGGATGTGGGGGAGACATCCACATGCTGCAGGCCTGTTTTGCCCCCCCGGTGGAATCTGATGATGAAGGCTCCTCTGACCAAGAAGACATGAGTGACAGGGAGGAGGAGAGTGTGGCAGACAGCTCAGAAGGAGATCAATTATCTCTCTCCTCCTTGGATTCAGAACAAGAGTTAATGATACAGCCACGCATGCGGAGAGTGATGCATAGGCAACAATAATTGAGAGATTATTATCAACGAAAATGAGGCCACCTGTGGTTGGGTGGGGCTGTGGTCATTAGTGAGGCTGCTATAAATAGCAGCCTGTGGGTTTGGCCATTGTGGAGGATTATCTGATCCTTGTGTTTCATGACTGCTTTACTGACTTTGACTTTTTGTGTGCTGATTTTTCCCTGCTTGGAAACTAAACCAGAGCAAAGGGTGTTTCACTTTGTGAAAGAAGAAGGACTGTGAACTGCCTCACAGCTGCAAGCTAAGTATCTCAGAACTGATAAGGGAGTTGTATAAATTACCAGTTTGTTTGGAGACGAGTGCTCTTTGCTATAACAAAAGAGGGCTTGGTTTAAGTGAATTTTCCTTATAAAGAACATTGTTTTGCATTTTCAAACGTGTGTGTGTGTGTGAAATTTGTACCTGAATATTTTTGGGAGGATTCTACCAGAGAGCCCGACAGAACAGTCAGCTACGCAGAACCGGTAGAAAAAATTAGAATTTTTTTTCTTTTCTTTTTCCCTTCTGGGCTCTGGATATGTCTTTCCTATCGCAGTAAATGAGGTTGAATGTGTATAATTTTAGAAGAGCTCAACGTGCGTATGTGTACATACACTTTATATAGTAGATAATGTATATTTTTGTGTGCCTGTGTGTAATATGTATGTACACATAGGGCATATAAACATAGAATTAAACAGTATATTTTGGATGTTCATTAATAGTAATTAGATAGGAAAACTGTATCTCTTTGAGTCGAGGCGAACCCTAACCCTTGACGTGAGTGACGTCAAGTTGGCCACCTTTAAGCCAGTCACATGACCTTTAAGCCACCTCTCAGCCACATGATCATCAAGCCACTCCCACCTGGTCACGTGGCCAGCAAGCCACACCCACAAAATAAGCCAGGTATTTATGTCCGAAATGCGGTGTGTTTGTCCAACACCCTAGTTGTTCTTCTCTGCACTTTCTCCAGAGTGCCTACGTCTTTTTGTAGTGTGTTGACCAGAAATGGATGAACTGGATGAAGAAATGAAGATACAGTGGTACCTCTACTTACGAACTTAATTCGTTCTGTGACCAGGTTCTTAAGTAGAAAGGTTTGTAAGAAGAAGCAATTTTTCCCATAGGAATCAATGTAAAAGCAAATAATGCGTGCGATTGGGGAAACCACAGGGAAGGTGGAGACCCTGTTTCCTCCCAGAAGATTCCTAGAGAGGCCCTGTGGAGGCTTCTCCCTGCCTTTTCCGGCCCTGTTTCCTCCCAGGAGATGCCTAGAGAGGCCCCACAGAGGCTTCTCCCCGCCTTTTCCGGCCCTGTTTCCTCCCTGGACATTCCTAGAGAGGCCCCATGGAGGCTTCTCCCTGCCTTTTCCAGTTACAGTTTCAGAGGCTCGGGTTTGTAAGTGGAAAATGCTTCTTGAGAAAAGGCAAAAAAATCTTGAACACCCGGTTCTTATCTAGAAAAGTTCATAAGTAGAGGCGTTCTTAGTGCCTTGGCACAGAAAATCTCCTGCACTTTTCCCCCCTTCGTGGCAGGATTTGTTATTGGGAGTTACGCTTTATCTCTTGCCTACCTGGTGGAGTTCGCTCCAGGAGCAGCCAAGACAGAGCTAGGAATGAGAACAAAGGCAAATGTTGGGCCAGATCCAGAGCTCTGCTTGCTTCATTCCTAGCATTTCTGCTTGCTTCATTCCTAGCATTATGCAAACTCCGCCAAGCAGGCCTGCCAGTAATTACAAAGGTGCTGAAATATATTCCACTTTTTTATTGGTCCAGGGGACTTGCTTCCATCGTTGCAAGATATCTTTGGGGGTTTTACAATGTTGCTTCGCAAAAGAATGAGGAATTCATCTACAATTACGGTATCTCAAGCAATCTTCAACCACACTTCAAAAAAGATATAGAGACTCTAGAGAGGGTGCAGAAAAGAGCAACTAAAATGATTATTTATTATTTATTCATTTGTCCAATACACAAATACATAGGAAGAAAAATAGACATGTAGTAATATATATAAGGGCAAAGTGAACTTAGAGGAGAGGATATATGAAAGAAAGAAAATATATATGATAAGTGAGAGAAAGGAAAGACAATTGGACAGGGGACAAAAGGCACACCAGTGCACTTATGTACGCCCCTTACTGGCCTCTTAGGAACCTGGAGAGGTCAATCGTGGAGAGTCTAAGGGAGAAATGTTGGGGGTTAGGGGTTGACACAATTGAGTCCGGCAATGAGTTCCACGCTTCGATAACCCAATTGTTGAAATCATATTTTTTACAGTCAAGTTTGGAGCTACAGGGACTAGAGACCAGGCCATCCGAGGAAAGGTTGCTGGAACTGGGCATGGATAGTCTAGTAAAAAGAAGGGCTAGGGGGGACATGATAGCTGTATACAGGTACTTAAGGGGTTGCCACGGAGAGGAGGGGGACACACTGTTTTCCAGGGCACCAGAGGGCCGGAAGAGGAACAACGGTTGGAAACTGACCAAGGAAAGATTCAACCTGGAGATAAGAAAGAATTTCCTGACAGTGAGAGTGATCAACCAGTGGAACGGCCTGCCAGCGGAGGTTGTGGACTCCCCAACTTTGGACACTTTCAAGAGGAGATTGGATTGCCATTTGGCTGGGGTGGTGTAGAATTTCCTGCTCAAGCAGGGGGTTGAACTTGATGACCTGTAAGGTCCCTTTCAACTCTAATAATAAATAAATAAAATCTCAAGAAACAGCAGGATGGAATGGGTGAGTCTGAAAAAGGTTTTCAGATCGTCTCACATATAAACTGCGCGTCTCTGTTTCAGGCAGTGCTCAATATACAACCATTGTAAGCCATACAGTGCCACAGCGTATTTGCTGAATCGATGGAAACTAATCAAGGAGAGAAGCAACCTAGTAAGGAGGAATTGCCTGACAGTCAGAAAAATTAATCAGTGGAACAACCTGCCTCCAGAAGTTGTGACTACTCCAACACTGGGAAGATGTTGGATAACCATTTGTCTAAAGTGGTGTAGGCAGGTTTCCTGCCTAAGCAGGGGGTTGGACTAGAAGACCTCCAAGGTCCCTTCCAACTCTGTTATTCTGTTATACAACAGACTAGGCTGTAAGTAAACAAACCTCAGTATGGTGTAGAATATTGTAAACATGCATTATGATGTTTATCTCCTAAGCTGATTCATTATGACACAGGGAAATTTTGAACTAGTAATTTGCAGTAGCGGTTCATAACATGCCATTGCTAAAGCCAATTTGCTAATTCTGGGGGGGGAAAAGAAAAGGAAAGAAAGAAAGAAAAAGAAAAAGACACAGAGAGAAAGAGGAATACAAAATGGAATCTGAAGTTAGTTGGGGGAAAGATCAAAAGCAACATGAGAAAATATTATTTTACTGAAAGAGTCGTAGATCCTTGGAACAAACTTCCAGCAGACGTGGTTGGTAAATCCACAGTAACTGAATTTAACCATGCCTGGGATAAACATATATCCATCCTAAGATAAAATACAGAAAATAGTATAAGGGCAGACTAGATGGACCATGAGGTCTTTTTCTGCTGTCAGTCTTCTATGTTTCTATGTTTCTAGGGAAAAAAAAGGAAGGAAGGAGTAGGTAGGGGAAAGGGCAGTAAAAAGAAGGGAGTAAAGAAATAGAAAGGAAAGAAAGAAAGAGAAGGAGAAAGATAGATACAGGAAGGAAAGAAGAAAAAGGAAAGAAGGAGTAGGGAGGGGAAAGGGAAGAAAAAAGAAGGGAGTAAAGAAATAGAAAGGAAAGAGAGAGGGAAAGAAAGAAAGAAAGAAAGAAAAAGACAGAGGAAGTGAAAGAGGAGGAAGTGGAAAGAGAGAAAGAGAAGGAAGGAATGAAAGAAGGAGTAGAGAGGGGAAAGGGAAAGAAAAAGAAGGGAGAAAAGAAAAAAGAGAAAGAAAAAGAAAAAAGAGAAAAAAAGAAAAAGAAGGAAGGAAGAAGGTGGGAAAGAAAGAAAGGAGGGAGGGAAGGATGGGAAGGAAGGAGGGAGGGAGGGACGGAAGGAAGGGATGGAGGAAGGAAGGAAGGAAAATAATGAAATTATTCCACTCAAAGAGCAAGAAGATAAGAACATCTGGGGAGGGGTCTTATCATTGCCACCCTGTTGCAGTCACTTAGGGGCATCAAGGGAGGCAAGGCGTTTCAGGCTGAGCGGCCACCAGGAGGTAAGAAACTGGCCCACTTATTAGTTCTGACCCTGAGGGCTGCCCTGGAGGATTCTTGTCACTCTTACTGAAACATTTTTTGCAAAGGTTCCCTATCAGTTTCCTAGATTGGAAGGGCTCCTCCTTCCAGCTCTTCTTTTATTATTTTGGAGCCCTCTTCTGGGGAATGCGACTTTCTGTTTCTCAAGGGATCTTTTTTCAAAGCCTACATTTTGCAACAGGGCGCAAAAGAAGCTGCATTTCGTTAACACCGATGCCTGCCTAGAACAGGAGCCGGGTTTTCCAAAACGACTGCAAAGGGACAAAGGGCGATAGCTCTCTTGAACTTGAGTGCAGAATCAAGGTTAGAGACGGGCAGATTTTTCAAACAGCCGTCTGCAAAGATCACGGGCCCAGCTCTCTATTATTATTATTATTATTATTATTATTATTATTATTATTATTATTATTATTTATTGGATTTGTATGCCGCCCCTCTCCGCAGACTCGGGGCGGCTCACAACAGCAGTTAAACAATATAACAAAATCCAATACACTGTACTAAAAAAGCAGTAAAAAACCCATTGTATATAAAAACCAATCATACACACAAACATACCATACATAAAATTGTGAAGGCCTAGGGGGAAAGTGTATCTTAGTTCCCCCATGCCTGGCGGCAGAGGTGGGTTTTAAGCAGCTTACGAAAGGCAAGGAGGGTGGGGGTAATTCTAATCTCTGGGGGGAGTTGGTTCCAGAGGGTCGGGGCCGCCACAGAGAAGGCTCTTCCCCTGGGTCCCACCAAGCGGCATTGTTTGGTTGACGGGACCCGGAGAAGGCCCACTCTGTGGGACCTAACTGGTCGCTGGGATTCGTGCGGCAGAAGGCGGTCCCTGAGATATTCTGGCCCGGTGCCATGAAGGGCTTTATAGGTCATAACCAACACTTTGAATTGTGACTGGAAACTGATCGGCAACCAATGCAGACTGCGGAGTGTTGGAGTAACATGGGCATATTTGGGAAATCCCATGCTTGCTCTCGCAGCTGCATTCAATGCAGGATCGCTCCTCAACTTACAACCGTTCCGTTTAGTGACTGGTCGAAGTCACTGTCAGAAATAAGTTCATTTCTGAAGGTTAATATCACAATGCAAGTACAGTGGTACCTCTACCTAAGAACGCCTCTACTTGCGAACTTTTCTAGGTAAGAACCAGGTGTTGAAGATTTTTTTTTGCCTCTTCTCAAGAACTATTTTCCACTTACAAACCGGAGCCTCCAAAACTGTAACTGAAAAAGGTGGAGAGAAGCCTCTGTGGAGCCTCTCTAGGAATCTCCTGGGAGGAAACAGGGCCAGAAGAGAGAAAAGAAGAGGATTCTTTATTGGCCCTGTGGGATTGGGCACAGAAGACAAAAGAAGAGAAGGGAAGGGAAGGGAAGAAGAGAGGAGAGGAGAGGAGAGGAGAGGGAGAGGAGAAGAGAGGGAAAGGAGAGAAGAAGGGAAGAGAGAAGAGAGGAGAAGGGAAGAGAGAAGAGAGGAGAAGGGAAGAGAGGAGAGGAGAAGAGAGGAAAGGAGAAGGGAAGGGGAGGGGAGGAGAGGAGAAGGGAAGAGAGAAGAGAGGAGAGAAGAAGGGAAGAGAGAAGAGAGGAGAGGAGAAGGGAAGAGAGGAGAGGAGAAGAGAGGAAAGGAGAAGGGAAGGGGAGGGGAGGAGAGGAGAAGGGAAGAGAGAAGAGAGGAGAGAAGAAGGGAAGAGAGAAGAGAGGAGAGGAGAAGGGAAGAGAGGAGAGGAGAAGGGAAGAGAGGAGAGGAGAAGAGAGGAGAGGAGAAGGGAAGAGAGGAGAGGAGAAGGGAAGAGAGGAGAAGAGAGGAAAGGAGAAGGGAAGGGGAGGGGAGGAGAAGGGAGGAGAGGAGAAGGGAAGAGAGGGGAGGGGAGATCAATTAAAATGGGTTGCAAAAGAAAAATGTTTCAGTCTCCAACATATCGCAACTGTACTCCGGTCAGCTGGAAATGATGGAATAGCTCAAATAATTAAACAGTCCAAATTCTAAATAATGCTGCTTCTTTTTCCCAGGCTGACACGTTTCATGGCATCCTTTTAAACATGAGAGATTGTAAACAACATAAAAATGGAAGAATGTTAACTTCTTATGTTATTTTTCCCTTATTTGCACATAAAGAGCAAAAGAAGGTCTGTATCCTCTATCTGTTTAGGGCTTTTGCGTCACTCCACACATTGGTGGGTCTTTCCTAAGCCCAAAATATTTGTTAATTGGAAAGGAGAATGCACAGAAAAAGGAATTTATTTACAAAAAATAGCGAATGCTGGCTGGGGAATTCTGGGAGTTGAGGTCCAGATATCTTCAAGTGGCCAAGGTTGGGAAACACTGGACTAGTAGACCTCCGAGGTCCCTTCCAACTCCATTATTCTGTGACATGTGTCAGTTTTGCTTAAGATTTATATAAAATGTCTTGTACCTCTAAGCATTTTCTCCTTTGCTCCCCTAATGTGTGTGTTTGTGTGTGTGTGAGAGAGAGAGAGAGAGAGACCCATAATTACTTCATCAACACATTCTAAAATGATTTCAAATCATTCACAGAAGAATTACTCTTTACGGAATCAAAAGACTCAGCACTCCATTAATTTTTTTCCGCTTTTAAAATTCCGATTATTTTTCTTTTATACTTCTGTGTATTGGCTTCTCACCTGCTTTGTACTGCCCTGCAGTCTTGTGCTGGTTATTTATTTATTTTTAACGTTTCTAACGAAGCTATAATACAAACTGGGGAAAAAACGTTAAATCCCGCTGTGTTCAAGAAAACTTTTATTTCTGGGTAAAAACACTCTTTTGAATGAAAAACCCTAAGCGGCCTGATTATTTTTGAAAGCGTGGTTGTGTACCGAGGGGGGAAAAAATATAGTACATCACTTCAAAGGAGCTTTGCCTGTAATCCAACAAAAAACTCTAAACTCTAAATGTGTCCAATTTATAGAATAATTTCCAACCACGTAAAGGATGTAAAGCCACAGGGCGGACTCCTGCAATGTTGGATCCTTGTGATGGTCTTCTCAATCACAATACCCATAAATGCTACCCAATACTGCCCACGCGAGGCTGGCTGAGTTTTATGGAAGTTGTTATCCCATGCATCTGGAAGGCACAACCTGAGAATGAATGCCTCTGCTTTCTTTCTTTCTTTCTTTCCTTCTTTCTTTCTTTCTCTCTTTCTTTCTCTTTTTTCTTTCTTTCTTTCTCTTTTTTCTTTCTTTCTTTCTTTCCTTCTTTCTTTCTTTTTTCTTTCTTTCTTTTTTCTTTCTCTCTCTCTCTCTCTCTCTATTTTTCTCTTTTTTCTTTCTCTTTCTCTCTCTCTCTCTCTCTCTTTCTTTCTTTCCTTCTTTCTCTTTTTTCTTTCTTTCTTTCTCTCTCTCTCTCTATTTCTCTCTCTCTTTTTCTTTATCTTTCTTTCTCTCTCTCTTGTTCTTTCTCTCTCTTTCTTTCTCTTTCTTTCTTTCTCTCTTTCTCTCTCTCTTTCTCTCTTTAAATGTACATTTACCAACAAGATCTGCTGGAAATTAGTTCCAAGCATCTACTACTCTTTCAGTCAAATAACATTTTCTCACGTTGCTTCTGATCTTTCCCCCAACTAACCTCAGATTGTGCCCCCTTGTTCTTGGGTTCACTTTCCTATTAAAAACACTTCCCTCCTGAACCTCATTTAACCTTTTAACACATTTAAATGTTTCGATGTGCGGCCCTACCTGGATCGGGACTCACTGCTCACAGTCACTCATGCTCTCATCACCTGAAGATTCAACTACTGCAATGCTCTCTACATGGGGCTACCTTTGAAAAGTGTTCGGAAACTTCAGATCGTGCAGAATGCAGCTGCGAGAGCAATCATGGGCATCCCTAAATATGCCCATGTTAGACCAACACTCCGCAGTCTGCATTGGTTGCCGATCAGTTTCCGGTCACAATTCAAAGTGTTGGTTATGACCTATAAAGCCCTTCATGGCATTGGACCAGAATATCTCCGGGAACGCCTTCTGCTGCACGAATTCCAGTGACCGGTTAGGTCCCACAGAGTCGGCCTTCTCTGGGTCCTGTCGACTAAACAATGTCGTTTGGCGGGTCCCAGGGGAAGAGCCTTCTCTGTGGCGGCCCCGACCCTCTGGAACCAGCTCCCCCCTGAGATTAGAACTGCCCCCACCCTCCTTGCCTTTCGTAAACTCCTTAAAACCCACCTCTGCCGTCAGGCATGGGGGAACTGAGATAACTTCCCCAGGCCTATATTGTTTATGCATGGTATGCTGTGTGTATGTTTTTTTAAATTATGGGTTTTTAGTTTTAATTATTAGATTTGTATTGTACATTGTTTTTCTATTACTGTTGTGAGCCGCCCCGAGTCTATGGAGAGGGGCGGCATACAAATTAGATAGATAGATAGATAGATAGATAGATAGATAGATAGATAGATAGATAGATAGATAGATAGATGATAGATAGATAGATAGATAGATAGATAGATAGATAGATAGATCGATCATGTCCCCCCCTTTCCCTTCTGTCCTCCAGACTATACAGATGGAGTTCATGGAGTCTTTCCTGATCAGTTTTAAAAATTTTCTCCCGGTTTTGCGTACGTGGTAGGAACCCATCACTGAATATGATGCTGTTGCTGAGCTTGCATATGAAACTGTCTCCTGGGAGAATGAAATATAATGTAAGGGGGGGGGAGAAAACCCCCTAACCTTGAGGTTTTTATAAATAGAATAGAGATACTCAAATTAGGATATAATTAACTGCTACCATCTGTTAAGCTAGCGGCAGCCAAAGCGGCAACTGGATTGTCGGGCTGCGTTAAGACATGAATGACAAGAAAATAATACGGAGACTGGTAATAATAGCAGAGCTCGGAAGCACCGCGCGGGAATGGATTCGAAAAGTTTAATGACATGCAAATGGCAGCTTCTTCATATAGAGATCTGAGAGGCTGCGGTTCTTTTATTAGTAACATGGTTTTAAAGTGAATCTGATTTCCCCATTGACTTTGGTTGTCAGAAGGTCGCAAAAGGCGGGGCGGGTGCCACTGGTGCATTGCGTGCGCAGCTTCTGTTCTCTTACATGCGCATGCATGTTCCCGTGTGTTTTTGCTTCTGCGCATGCTCAGAAAGCAAAATCTTGCGCCGGAACGCACGTGAGGGAGAGATTTCAGCTTTTTTTTTTTTGCTTCTGCGCAAGACCTTCAAAGTCCCTTCCAACTCTGTTATCCTCTGCCAGTGATGGTGAACGGCACGTGAGCCATTGCGTGGCTCAGCTCCAACATGCATGAAATAACCACTCCTGCCTCTTGGCAGCCCTGCGTGCCCATGCATTAAGAAGAGAAGAAGCCTCTCCTTCCTCATCACTGCGAAGAAGGCCCTGACTGAACCTCTGCCTCCGGCATTGAGTC
The DNA here is from genome assembly GCF_031021105.1 of Erythrolamprus reginae. Lineage (NCBI taxonomy): Eukaryota > Metazoa > Chordata > Lepidosauria > Squamata > Dipsadidae > Erythrolamprus > Erythrolamprus reginae. Next base: position 6,538,399 of record NC_091956.1, read on the forward strand.
CTCACCATCCTCTCCAATATCCATGTTAGGTGCCAGCTGCACAGGGTGCTGGCGCATCACCAAGTCAGTTTCCTCTCGAATGGGATCCACTGTCAGCTGCACGGGCGTTGCCAGGCCACAACAAATGCTGACCCTTATTCCCATGCCTCCTCCTCCTCCTCTGATTCAGCTGCTGAAAGAGTCAGCAGCCAACAGACCTCAATACCCAGATCCAGTAGCTCTGAATCAATCAATCAATCAATTAATTCAAAGTTTGGAACTCATTTCCCCATCCGTTAATGGACCGAGGCGGGCAAAACCAGTTTTTCTGTATAATTCATGACCCGTTTCCCTTGAATGAATCTGAGTAAGGTTCATTTCAGCCTGGCAAACCTGTTCTTCCTGCAACATCACATTTTTTTTCCCTTTTAAAGGCCAAGCAAAGTACTGTTTATTTAATCTACTTTCCGAGTTTCCGGGCCCGTCACACAGATGGGACGGTTTGCCAGTTGACAGGTCTTAAGTTCTTCACGAAAGGCATAAAGATAAAAACCAGCAACTTTTCTTGGTGGCGTAATGGAAAAAGACTTTAGGGGTGGGGTGGGGAAATAATGGAACTTTGATGTTATATATGTTGACGGCAGCAAGACGACTTTATGGACAAAACGGAAGGACATTTCAATTCCCACGATAGACGAATGGCTGCAAAAGTTGATGGACTTAGCCGAGATGGCTAAATTGACTGCATGGATCAAAGAAAAAAAAAATACTTTTATTTCTACTTGGAAATCACTTCTGGACTTTGTGCTTGTGGTTTTGGGGAAAATGAAACTTTGATTTTGGGTTTTATTGATTAGATAGATTCGTTGTTATAGAAATGGCGAGTTTATATTATTTTGTAAAAGTAAAAAGTTGAGGTGGGATGTTACTGTTTTATTCTACTGCACCAAAGTGAGAGGGAAAAGAGTAAGACGGCAACTACTCAATAGAAAAAAGGGTGGAAGTCGTGATTCTAATTTTTTTTTTTTGTTCTTTCCCTTCCTTTTTGTCTGGTTTTTTTCCTCTAATTCTCATCTTTTCTTTATTTTTTATATTTTGTATTCAAAATTCTAGAAAAAATAAAAAGAGGGAGAACAGAAAAGAGGGAGAGAGGAAGGGAGAGAGGGAAGAAGGTAGGGAAGAAGGAAGGAAGGGAAAAAAGGAGGAAGGAAGGAAGAAACGAAGCAAGGAAGACAAGAGGGAGGAAGGAAGGAAGGAGGGAAGGAAGCCAGGAAAGAAAGAAAGAAAGAAAGAGGGGGGGAAGAAAGCAAGGAAAGAAAGAAAAAGAAAGAAAGAAAGAAGGAAGGAAGGAAGAAGGAAGGAAGGAAAGAAAGAAAGAGGGAGGGAAGGAAGCAAGGAAAGAAAGAAAAAGAAAGAAAGAGAAAGAAATAAGGAAGGAAGGAAGGAAGGAAAGAAGGAAGGAACGAGGGAGGGAGGGAAGGAAGCAAGGAAAGAAAGAAAAAAAGAAAGAAGGAAGGAAAGAAGGAAGGAAGGAAGATAGCCCTCCCCCCCTATAATCCTACCCTATGGGCATGCAAAAAAAACCCTGCTCAAAAAATTACCACTCTTGGGAAATGTAGTCAATTTGTTTATTTGGAAAAGAAACAAAAAATACCCAATTTTTCCTTTTAGCAGAACATGAATCTATGTGTTCCACTGGCACCCATCAACCCTGATGCCTGGAGCACTTTTAGGAATCTGGTAGATTCTTGCAAATGAGCAATTCCCCCACGTCTCCTCCCCCCATCCAATAAATTGCTTTTCTCAGAGGTAGAAAGGTGTACGCACACCACTCCTGGTATGATGAGCAATAGCCAAACTCTCTCCACGGCGTCTTTTTGCAGTACGGTGGAAATGGTCACGAAAATTGTTACTCATCGAGGCGGTGTCATTTGCGTAGCATGCTTGTTGAAACTAGGGCTGGGTGCAAGAAAGTTTGCATAACAGATTCGCAGCTGGCAGGCATTTTGGCAAGCTGGCACCGGCAACCGAAATATGAATGGGCTGAAAGCGAAATTAGGATTCTTTCCCAGCTGCAAAGAATGCGATCCAGGATCGAAAGCAATCGACTCTGTTGAACGGCCTAAACTGAAGGCAATCTGGTTCCCAGGCATAAGCAAGGATTCATCTTGGGTGGAAAACAGTCTTCCTAAACAAGGATTGACTTTGGGCTGTGTTAAAAGTTTAGTTTAATTCTACTTTAATTTAATTTAATTTAATTTAATTAATTTTAATTTTAATTAATTTTATAATTTTAATTTTAATTTAATTTTTTAATTTTAATTTTAATTAATTTTAATTTTAATTATTTTAATTTTAAATATTTTATTTTATTTTATTATGTTATTTTCTTTATACCAGTAGCTGGAATATTAATGTGCATAATGGGCCAAAACACACAGTTTTAGTTGATTGATTGGAGAGTGTCAGTTCTTGCATGAGGCAATCTACTTTCTGATTGGTTGTTCGGTGTAAAAGGGGAGTTTCCCATTTTTCCCGCCTTTTTCTCCTTCTGACTGTTCTGTAGGCTGTCGTGTGATTTACCTGACGGTTTACCTCACGATGTAGTGACGTGCCTGACTATCTGGGACTGATATAAATAAAATAACATAATAAAATAAAATAGAAAATAACATAATGAAATAAATACTATTTTATTTTATTATGTTATTTTCTTTATTCCAGAAGCTGGAACAGCAAAGTGTAGAATGGGCCAAAACACACAGTTTTAGTCGATTGATTGGAGAGTGTCGGCTCTTGCATGAGGTAATCTACTTTCTGATTGGTTGTTCGGTGTAAAAGGGGAGTTTCCCTTTCCCCCCGCCTTTTTCTCCTGACTGTTCTGTAGGCCGTCCTGCGATTTACCTGATGGTTTACCTCACGAGTAATGACGTGCCCGACTATCATAACTGATATAAATAAAAATGTAAAATATCTTTATTTATATAAAACTACAAGTTCATGTCAGTGTCTCTGACCCATATTTGGACGCTGGCGCATGTGTCGGAGCAGCATGGATGTGCTTTATTTATTTATTAGATTTGTATGCCGCCCCTCTTTGTAGACTCGGGGAGGCTTTGTCGCTGCCTGATGGCATTTAGTGTTCCAACCATGTTTAGCGTTCCCGAGATCAGCCAAAGTCGTTTAAGGTTATGAAAGGAAAAGAGATGGAATATTCAGCAGGAACTGTGTTTTCAGATTGGGAAACTGATGGAAGGGATTAAGATCAGGTTGCTGATAAAAATCGGTGGATGAAATTTTGCTCCTGAGCAAGTAGATCAACAATGGGAGGGGAAAAAACTGTGTTGTGCATTTGTCAGAAAATTTTTATTTATTTATTTATTTAGTTAGTTAGTTAGTTAGTCCAATACACAATGAGAGATTTAGCGGGTATATATATATATATATATACACACATAGTAAAATACATGATGAAGGTTATAGAGGAGATACTCATAGTAAAATATATCTATGAAAGAATAGAAAAGAAGATAAAGTAATAGAACATATCAATGAAAGAATAGAAGAAGAGATATAGGAATAGAAGAAAGGTATAGCAGATATAGGAGAGCAATAGGACAGGGGACGGAAGGCACTCTAGTGCACTTGTACTCGCCCCTTACTGACCTCTTAGGAATCTGGATAGGTCAACCGTGGATAATCTAAGGGTAAAGTGTTGGGGGTTTGGGGATGACACTATGGAGTCTGGTAATTAGTTCCACGCTTCGATAACTCGGTTACTGACGTCATATTTTTTACAGTCAAGTTTGGAGCGGTTAATATTAAGTTTAAATCTGTTATGTGCTCTTGTGTTGTTGTGGTTGAAGCTGAAGTAGTCGCCGACAGGCAGGACGTTGCAGCATATGATCTTGTGGGCAATACTTAGATCTTGTTTAAGGCGTCTTAGTTCTAAACTTTCTAGGCCCAGGATGGGATTCAACTGGTTCAAACAGGTTTGGGTGAACCAATAATGGGCTGCAACATGGACAGTGGTAGGAAAAATGCAGATGTGCATGTATCTCCACATCCCTTTGCACACCCGCATAAGATTCCGCTTCCGCGCATGCACAGTAAGCGGAATCTCATGTGAGGATGGTCGTGTGTGCGAGATTTCGCCAATTTTCAGTGGTTTTTTGCAAAGAAATGGCCAAAAATCGGCAACATCTGGCGGGTGTGAGCATCCTTGTGCAAGATTTCGTTCCTGTGCATGTGCAGAAGCCGAATCCTGCACCGGTGTGGGCATGCCAGATGCAAGCATGCCCACAATGGTCACACACATATATATTTTTATTGATTTTATAGTGTAAAACACACACACAACATATAACAAGTGCTCAGTGTTTAAGTGCCCGCCACCAGACAACATTTATTTATTTATTTATTTATTGGATTAACTCAAGAGCAATTTACCTATTTACATATTATAAATTGGAATCTATCTGTCTGTCTATCAATCTATCTATCTATCATCTATCTATCTATCTATCTATCTATCTATCATCTACCTATCTACTTACTTACCTACTTACTTACTTATTCAATTTATTCATTTTTACAAAATGTTATCAATAGCCCTTTTTAACAGAGCCAGCCTATTGCCCCCACAATCCGGGTTCTCATTTGACCCACCTCGGAAGGATGGAAGGCTGAGTCAACCTTGAGCCAGTGATGAGATTTGAGCCTCTGAACTGCAATCAATCAATCAATCTGGGCTCAACTGTGGTCATAAATCAAGGTCTACCTGTGCTTATTTTCTACAAGAAAGGGTCAAACATTTCTGGACTTTTAATTTAAAAATCTTACTTCCTCTTCTGCTGGAAACGAAGTGCATGCAATATGCCGGCAGGTTTAAGACAGATAAAGTTCGTTGTGTCCTTAAAGATAAGCCACACTTAATTTCTATGGAAGATATGTGTCCTACCACTATTGATTGCCTCTATTAATGATATTAATAATAGTGATCACGTTATTCTGGATCGATAATTTGTGGAGAAAGAGCCAGCTGTTTGGAATGGGGTGTCTGTGTGTGATATACAGTGTTCCCTCGATTTTCGCAGGGGATGCGTTCCGAGACCGCCCGCGAAAGTCGAATTTCCGCGAAGTAGAGATGCGGAAGTAAATACACCATTTTTGGCTATGGACAGTATCACAAGCCTTCCCTTAACACTTTAAACCCCTAAATTACCATTTCCCATTCCCTTAATAACCATTTACTCACCATTATTACTGGTACTCAACATTGAATAAGACACTTAGTGATCCTGATATTTATAAACATAATTATTTATTAACAATATTTTTTTTTTGTTATTTATTTGCAAAAATTATTAGTTTGGCTATGACGTATGAAGTCATCGGGCGGGAAAAGCCGTGGTATAGAAAAAAACCCGCGAAGTATTTTTTAATTAATTTAATAAAAAAAAAAACATGGTATAGGCTATTCGCGATGTTTGAACCCGTGAAAATCGAGGGAACACTGTATACTACTCAAAATAAATAAAGGGAACCCTCAAAGAACACATCCTAGATCCGAATGAATGAAATGTTTTCACTGAATCCTTTGTTCTGCACAAAGTCGAATGTGCACAACAGCAGGTGAAATTGATGGTCAACCAGTGTTGCTTCCTAAGTGGACAGTTTGATTGCACAGAAGTTTGATTGACTTGGAGTTATATTCTGTTGTTGAAGTGTCCCCTTTATTTTTTTTTTTGAGCAGTGTAGATTTCCCCTGGAAAATAATTCTCAGGCAGCCACACCAGGATTAGGGTTATCTAAGCATTTCCATCACCCCAGAGCTGAACAGCTGGGAAGTCGAAAGATTGCCCGAGAATTTACCAGCACACAGACGATATATTTCTGTTTAAATCCTTCCGGATTTCTTCCAGCCCTTGCCAGTTCAGAAGGCCGTTTACAAAGTACTTAATGCGGGAGGGTCTGGACGAAGGGGAAAAAAGAGTGACCTCTCTTGATTTGGATGGTTTAAAATCCCCATTGGGGAAGAGCAAGCCAGCAGTGCCCTCGTGTGGCATCACAATGCATGTTACCAAGTGGTTTGTGACCCGTTGAGAAGCTGTGGGTTTTGGACAAGTCTCAAGTTAGGTTTTAAGGAATTATTCTTTGCAGAATAGTTCCACAAAGAAGCACATGGGAGACAGCTGTTGTGTCACAGGCAGTGAAAGAACTGGAGGGAGGTTTTCCAAATGTGGACTTTCTGGCCATGACTTAGAAATACCCTACGAGAGCAGACTATCAATCCTAGGTCTAGAAAGCTTAGAACTACGTCACCTAAAACACGATCTAAGTATTGCCCGCAAAATCATATGCTGCAACGTTCTACCTGTCAATGACTACTTCAGCTTCAATCGCAACAACACAAGAGCACGCGACAGATTCAAACTTAATATTAACCGCTCCAAACTTGACTGTAAAAAATATGACTTCAGCAACCGAGTTGTCGAAGCCTGGAACTCATTACCTGACTCAGTAGTGTCAACCCCAAACCCCCAACGTTTTTCCCTTAGACTATCCACGATTGACCTCTCCAGGTTCCTTAGAGGTCAGTAAGGGGCGTGCATAAGTGCACCAGTGTGCCTTCCGTCCCCTGTCCAATTGTCTCTCCTTATCTCATTTATCTTTTCTTCCTTTCAAATATGTTCACCTATACTTTTATATCTTTTCTTCTATTCTTTTCTTTACTTATATTATTACATATCTTTCTCTTCAATGAGTATTATGTATTGGACAAAATAAATAAATAAATAAATAACTGCAAATACTTCCACTGGTGAAAATAACTAAAAACATTTAGAAAGTGTAATTAAAAAAAAAACAAAACAGAAATAGTTTTATTAGGTATGATTGACCCCCAAATATTATTTTTTTTAAATAATTTGGTTGGATTTTTCTTGCTCTGGGTCTTAATTATTTCATGCTTTTTGCAACCAATACATATCACGGTTTTAGGAGAACTTTTTGCAGATAGTAAACTCAGTTTTAATAACAATAATGAATACAAAAAGGCTTATGGGCTCAGTAGGAGGTAGATGTGCACCGTTGCTGGGTGATACAGCTATTTTATGCCCAGACCAGCTGCCGTGGCTACAAACCTGGCAGAGAACTGTGACTGTTGCTCTATGTAGCCTGAACGCTCCTTTATTCTATAAATGTCTGTGCCAAGAATGTTTGAGGCTTCAGCATACAATATATTGTGGAAATCTGAGCATAAAATATCCTTAATTTCTTTTTAACTTTCTGCGATTTTAGCATTTTTTTTTTAAAGCAAAAATGCCACAGGCTGATAGCTTCCATGCCACGCAGCATTGAGGCAGTAATTGTTGCAAAAGGGGCCCAAACCAAGTATTGAGTACATATAGTGGTACCTCTATCTAAGAATGCCTCTACGTACGAACTTTTCTAGATAAGAACCGGGTGTTCAAGATTTTTTTGCCTCTTCTCAAGAAAATTGCATCTTCTTACAAACATTTTCAAACCTGAGCCTCCGAAACTGTAACCAGAAAAGGCAGAGAGAAGCCTCCGTGGGGCCTCTCTAGGAATCTCCTGGGAGGAAACAGGGCTGGAAAAGGCAGGGAGAAGCCTCCATGGGGCCTCTCTAGGAATCTCCTGGGAGGAAACAGGGCCGGAAAAGGCAGGGAGAAGCCTCTGTGGGGCCTCTCTAGGAATGTCCTGGGAGGAAACAGGGCTGGAAAAGGCGGGGAGAAGCCTCCGTGGGGCCTCTCTAGGAATGTCCTGGGAGGAAACTGGGACAGAAAAGGCGGGGAGAAGCCTCTGTGGGGCCTCTCTAGGAATGTCCTGGGAGGAAACAGGGCTGGAAAAGGCGGGGAGAAGCCTCCGTGGGGCCTCTCTAGGAATGTCCTGGGAGGAAACAGGGCCGGAAAAGGCAGGGAGAAGCCTCTGTGGGGCCTCTCTAGGAATGTCCTGGGAGGAAACAGGGCTGGAAAAGGCAGGGAGAAGCCTACGTGGGGCCTCTCTAGGAATCTCCTGGGAGGAAACAGGGCCGGAAAAGGCAGGGAGAAGCCTCCGTGGGGCCTCTAGGAATGTCCTGGGAGGAAACAGGGCTGGAAAAGGCGGGGAGAAGCATCCGTGGGGCCTCTCTAGGAATGTCCTGGGAGGAAACTGGGACAGAAAAGGTGGGGAGAAGCCTCTGTGGGCCTCTCTAGGAATCTCCTGGGAGGAAACAGGGCTGGAAAAATCAGAGAGAAGCCTCTGTGGGGCCTCTCTAGGAATCTCCTGGGAGGAAACAGGGCCCCCACCCACCCTGTGGTTTCCCCAATCACACACATTTTTTGCTTTTACATTGATTCCTATGGGAAAAATTGCATCTTCTTACAAACCTTTCTACTTAAGAACCTGGTCATGGAACAAATTAAGTTCATAAGTAGAGGTACCACTGTACATGCATATACGTTTCCGAGGTCCAATATTGTTCTATGTACAATCCTTGTTTTATTGACGGCATGTAATATTCCAATTTTCTGAGATTGTGGATTTGGGATTTTTCATGAGCTGTACCCCGTAATCATCACAATTACGACAAATCACAGCTTGAACTATCTTGCCTTGCATGTGATGAGTCTCTCTCATATATATTATGTTTGACCTTTTAAGTTGCATTACTCAAATAAATGAACTTTTGCACGATATTTTAATTTGAGTGTCACCTGTACAATGACAAATGATTTACATATGATTAATGACACAGAATTGAAAATTTCAACCTTTATTTTAGCAAAAAAAGTGTCCAAGATGATCAAATATTGTACACCTTTTGAGATTAAAAACGTAAGAATAAATCCATTTCATGGGAATACACAATTTGATTTGTTGCAGTTTTGAAAACGTGAAATGGTAGAGGTTAATAAATTAATAAATTAAACCAGTTACTTCCGAAGTTCCTTTCCAGTATTCGTATGGCAAATATAAAATGGGTCCAAGTATTTTAAGAAAACAATTCCATGTTTAAGTGGAATATTTGACAGTACACTAAAATCGATAAAAATGAAGCAAGAAAGCATCTAAATACGTAACTACAGCAGTTGCACCTTAGTCCAGGGGTGTCAAACCTTGCAACTTTCTGCATACTTCAACTCTCAGAATTCCCCAACCAGCCAAAGTTGCAAGGTTCGGCACCCCTACATTAATCTAATGCAGAAAACATTAAATAAAACACACATTTTGGAGCAATGCAGAAGTCCTTAAATAGTCCTGATTTACTTAGGTGATTCTGCTTTCGCACCCTCGTAACTTTGATGCATAGTTTTGGCAGGACTTCCCAAATGAAGGAAAGAAGCAAGTTCGAATCTGAGAAGTCATAAATGTTTCCACTTTGGGCATTTTATTCTGCAGGAAGAAGTCAATAGACTATGTGAGAAAACTGAGATTGCCTTGAAAACACAGGTGGGATTCACAACCGAAAAAAATAACCGCTTGAGCCAAGCAGTACTAGACCACCGCAACGCAAACCGTGCTCCTCTTGAACATGTATGCAACATCACAACACATGCAGAAAAGAATGAGTGGCTGCTTTCACCGTTTACCTGTCATCAGGGAAATGATTTTGCTTTCGAATACAGTGGTACCTCGGTTCTCGAACGCTTTGGTTCTCGCACATTTCGGATACCGAACAAAATTTTCGGCAAAAATTTGCTTCGGTATCTGAACAAAAATTGGGATACCGAACAGCCACAGAAAATTTTGTTTATTATCCGAAATGCTACAAGATCTGACGGGACGGGGTGAGACGGAATGGGAGTCGGAATCCGACACGCCCATCCTGGCCGCCCACTTAACAGCCTCCCAGTCTCTAGTCTCCCAGTCTCTAGAGCAGCGGCAACTGCTGAGATGGCTCCGGCAGCTTCCCTTCATCATGTGACATTCCCGGCGCTGCTGCTGCTCGATGGAAAGCCGCCGCCGGGAAGGAGAAAGTTGGTGCAGCTGCCTACGGGTACAAGACGAACCACTGAGGAAAGGAGCCCCCCCAAAACTGCCGGTATTGCAGCCGCCCCCACCCTTCCTACAGCTTGGAGTGCTTAGACTATAGAGCTCCTCAGATCTTTATCCCATAGGAAATAAAGGAAATAGGGGCTAAGAACCAATTAAATCCATTTCCATTATTTCCTATGGGATAAATTAATTCAGTACTCGACCAAATTGGTTCGAGAACCGAGGTACCACTGTAATCTGTTTCCGGTTACCTACAATCCATCTATGACAGCCTAACTTACACCAAGCTACCCAAAATTTGCTTCACTGTTACTTAAAAATATCACTGAGGGTCGAATGTAAACTTGGAAACCTTTTTGTCTCCAGTTTATAGGAAGGGAGGTGTTGCCCTAAATGATCCCACAGGAACATAGATGATTAAAATGTATGTGATGACACGTCTGCCAAGTTTTTTTTGCTAATTACGGCAACATCAAGACCTTTAACAATTTCATTCATGCTATAAAAATAAAAGTTATGGTTCTCACATCAAGTCTTCTCTTCAGTTCCTTTTGGCAACCAAGGTTCATGCAAGCACTTCATTAAGTAGCCTGAACACCCAGCAAGCTCGTAGTAGTATTTAACCAAGCACTGATAAAATGGTTAGGCAAAACCAAGCATTGATAAAATGAATAACTGATCCAAAGGCTGGGACCATTCGGCTGCAGTTAGACGTCTGGAAATGCTATAACGTACTTAAAAATTCGTCGACCTGCAAAATAAAAAGAGTGAAAGTAGAAGTTGAATAGACCAGAAGGTTTAAATAAAAGTGGGAGTTTTGAGAATATTTTGAATAGGCACAGAATTAAGGACTTATAAATATGGTGTTGTGGTTAGCTCTGGCCCAGCTCCTGCCCCAAGGACTGTGGATGTGGGGGAGACATCCACATGCCGCAGGCCTGTTTTGCTCCCGGTGGAATCTGATGATGAAGGCTCCTCTGACCAAGAAGACATGAGTGACAGGGAGGAGGAGAGTGTGGCAGACAGCTCAGAAGGAGATCAATTATCTAGCTTCTCCTTGGATTCGGAACAAGAGTTAATGATACAGCCACGCATGCGGAGAGCGATGCATAGGCAGCAACAACTGAGAGATTATTATCAAAGAAAATTAGGCCACCTGTGGTTGGGTGGGGCTGTGGTCATTAGTGAGGCTGCTATAAAGAGCAGCCTGTGGGTTTGGCCATTGTGGAGGATTATCTGATCGTTGTGTTTCGTGACTGCTTTACTGACTTTGACCTTTTGTGTGCTGATTTTCCCTCCGCTTTGAAACTAAACCAGAGGAAAGTGTGTTTCACTTTGTGGAAGAAGAAGGACTGTGAATTGCCTCACAGCTGCAAGCTAAGCATCTTAGAACTGATAAGGGACTTGTACAAATTACCAGTTTGTTTGGAGACGAGTGCTCTTTGCTATACAAAGAGTGCTTTGTTTATTTGCATTTTCGGTATAAAGAACATTGTTTTGAATTTTCAAACGTGTGTGTGTCTGAAATTGTATCTGTGCATTTTTGGGAGGATTCTACCAGAGAGCTCGACAGAACACATGGTAACCAGAAAATGTATTTGAAGTTAATTTATCCTAGGTTTGTTAGATGAGCCTGCTGTATAACTTTGTTTAACAAGCACCAATAAGGGCATTTGTTAAATTAGCGGCTGAGGACTTTAAGGGCATTACAGCAATTGGCATCTTATGACATTGTATAAACAATGCCCTAAAGCAGTGTTTGTCCAACCTAGCAACTTTAAGACTTAATTCCCAGAATTCACTAGCTGGGCATGCAGATTTCAATAGACACATTCAAGGACAGAGCTTTTGATTATTAACAGAATCCTTTGGAAACATAGTACTCTTTGGTAAATTTTACCTTTTCAATCATATTTTCATGTTTGTCTTTGTTGCCTTTGAAATCTTCATTTACATCCAGAGTTAGAACAGGTATCTTTTGCAAGTATTCAAACTCCGTTCTGTAAACAACAAAAACAGCAATTTGAATTGGAAACCTAAGAAAGGTAGAGAATTTCATTCCAAAATATGCAGAAACCCTATAACCCCTGTTCTGAAAGCAAGCTGAGAGGCGTGGCATACAAATCTAATTAATAATAATAATAATAATAATCATCTCCACTATGTCTTGAATTATACACCTCTTTGCTAATGTGTCGTTTGGCGGGCCCCAAGGGAAGAGCCTTCTCTGTGGCGGCCCCGGCCCTCTGGAATCAACTCCCCCCAGAGATTAGAACGGCCCCCACCCTCCTCGTCTTTCGCAAATTACTCAAGACCCACCTTTGTCGCCAGGCACGGGGGAGTTAGGATATTCCTTCCCCTAGGCCATTACAAGTTATGTATGGTATGTTTGTGTGTATGTTTGGTTTTTATAATAAGGGTTTTTAGTTGTCTTATTAAATTGGATTGTTACATGTTGTTTTTTATCATTGTTGTTAGCCGCCCCGAGTCTGCGGAGAGGGGCGGCATACAAATCCAATAAATAAATGTCTTTAAAAGCCAGAATTGTCCAGGCCTATAATTCCTAATAGCCACACTAATTACGGTATTAAAGAGCGATAAAAGAGCTTTTAAATGTGGTCAGTAATAAAAATAGATATACTGTATATTTAGAAATGGAAAGTCTCTTAACAATTTCCTCTGGCTGAAATATTTCAACTAATGTTTTTTTATCTTACAAATTCATGAGACTATAAATTGGAAAATGTTTAAAAGGGTGTGTAGGGCATGGTGTCAAACTCGATCGCATCTCGTGACGCATCACGACATATTGCGATGGATTTTGCCTTTGCAGGGATGGGGTGGGCGTGGACTGCGCATGATGCGTTCGGAGCATGGGCTGCCAGTTTGACAGGACTGTTGTAAGGTTTTCTGCCTGAAAAAGGGTTGGACTAGAAGACCTCCAAGGTCCCTGGCAACCCTGTCATTATGAGATTGGACCACCCACTTCCCTAGTTCACCAGGGAAAACACAAGAGCCTCCATATTTATTTATTTATTTATTTGTTTGTTTATTTATTGGATTTGTATGCCGCCCCTCTCCAGAGACTCGGGGCGGCTAACAGCAACAATAAAACAGTGTACAATAGTAATCTAATACTAAAAACGATTAAAAACCCATTAATATAAAAACCAAACATACATACATACATACCATGCATAGAATTGTAAAGGCCTAGGGGGAAAGAGGATCTCAATTCCCCTAATGCCTGACGGCAGAGGTGGGTTTTAAGTAGCTTATGAAAGACAAGGAGGGTGGGGGCAATTCTAATCTCTGGGGGGAGTTGGTTCCAGAGGGTCGGGGCCGCCACAGAGAAGGCTCTTCCCCTGGGTCTCGCCAAGCGACATTGTTTAGTTGATGGGACCCGGAGAAGATCCACTCAGTGGGACCTAACCTATTTGCTCAGGGCCCAATGTCATCTCTGTTCAAAAGATACGATTGCGCGATCTCTCAAAGCCAAACGTTTTCTAAAATACCGTAACGTCCTATGCTGGAGCCAGTTTTCATGTTTGTAGTGGAGTTTCTCCAGATATTCCATGGGAATCCCTTGCTCTTCATCCCTTCCACGGATGTAAATCCTATCCAAGCATTTCTTTAAAAACATAAAATAAAATAAAGCAAAATGTCACTTTTCGACAGGAAAAGAGCAACCCCTTAAAAGACCAGCTTCTTAATATTTTTAAAATTAATCAGGTGAAAACCAAAACTCTGCAAAGGATTGTACTCTAAGGCAGCATTCCCCCACCCACCCACCCCAACCTTTTGGGCAGCAGAGATGAGGGTGGTGGTGTTTCACATGCTGCTTGAGCTAAGTCCCTCTTTAAAGCAGCTGTGTATTTTAAAATTATCTTTATGGCCGCGAAGGAAAACGAAACTCCATTAACGAACTCCAATAAAAATCTTTCATAAGTGATACCAAAGACATGAAGAATGGTTGCAGAAACTGGGTATACCGTGTTTCCCCGAAAATAAGACACTGTCTTATATTAATTTTTGCTCCAAAAGTTGTGCTACGTCTTATTTTCGGGGGGGGGGGGGGGTGCCTTATATTTCTCAAATAAGACAAATTCACAGGCAGAAAAGCTGACACCCCCAAAGAAAGTGTACCATACGGTACACTGATTACGGTACGGTACCTGTCAGTATGGCACCCACACACACAAACGACGGCACTTATACGGTACAACAGTATACTCCCGCTATTGCAGCCTCCGGCCACCAGAGGAACTATAGTCTACGCACTGTAGTGGAGACTGTAATGGCGGTGAGACAGCAGCACACTGTGTCTGCTGTACTGGACGGTACAAAGTGATGGAAGGGGCCAGCAGGGGACGCCACATTATTACGGTACCGCTATGAACAGCTTTGAACGGTACCGTATGTTTTTCCACCGTACCGTATGTAAACTTGACTACGCCTTATTTTTTGGGGGGTGCCTTATACAGTGATCCCCCGGTTATTGCGTCCCCGACCATTGCGAACAGGGTAATTTGCGATTTTTGAACCCGGAAGTCAGAACACCATCTGCGCATGCGTGCCCTTTTTTTCTATGGGCACGCATGCGTAGATGGCGCCTTCCCTAGGTCTTCCCCCTTTTGGCCGGCATCAGCGAGGAGTTTCCCCACCACCGCCCACGCAAACTCCTCGCTGCTGCCGCTTCGCTCGGGCCGCTTCCCAGCTGAGTACTCAGCTGGGAAGCGGCCCGAGCGAACGGCTTGTCCGCAGCCTGCCTGCCCGCGCGCCCGCCTCCCGCCCACGCCGTTCGCTCGGGCCGCTTCCCAACTGAGCCCTCAAGCCAAGCGCCAAAGGCGAACTTCTGCGCTTGGCTTGAGGGCTCAGTTGGGAAGGCGCGCGGGTGTTTTAAAACGTCCCCGCCGACATGGGGGGCTCGCTAGCACACCCCCAAACCCGGGTTGGGGGTTCGGGGAGGTGCTAGCGAGCCCCCCATGTCGGCGGGGACGTTTTAAAACACCCGCCCTGCCCCCAATCTTCGGCTCCTCGCTAGCGCTGCGGAAGTAAAAACACCATCTGCACATGCGCAGATGGTGTTTTTACTTCCGCAGCGCTACTTCGCAAAAACCCGCTCGTTGCGGGGGGTCCTGGAACGGAACCCTCACAACGAGCGGGGGATCACTGTATTAGCAAATTCTACAAAACCTCTGACATGCCTTACTTTCGGGGAAACAGGGTAGATGGGGATTCGCTTGCTTGTGTGGACTGGTTGCTGACCTGCCGTTGACTGTGCTGGTTCATAGACTTTTGGAAGCCCTGCTCTAATGTCCAGTGTATTCACAAAGCTTTCTTTCTTACTTCAGGAGTAGCTCGGAGATAAATAATCCCATCCAGTTCAAGCCTTGATCCAAACTGCTGATTCATCCAGCTGTGCCAGTCTTCATAAACAGTCCACTCTGTTTCGCTCATGCACTCAGATTCATATAAATTGGACGCAAAGATATACCTTTTCAAAATAAATAGAATTCAATTTAGCTTCAATTATCCTAAAATGGGAAAACGTTTTATTTTGGATCTGGAACAAAATGTACTGTATTTTTCGGACTATAAGACACAGCAGTGTATAAGAGGCACCAAGATTTCAAAGAGGTTCTTCTGTCGGGCTCTCTGGTAGACTCCTCCCAAAAATTCACAGGTACAAATTTCAGACACACACACGTTTGAAAATTCAAAACAATGTTCTTTATAAGGAAAATTCACTTAAACCAAGCCCAAACTGGTAATTTGTACAAGTCCCTTATCAGTTCTGTGATACTTAGCTTGCAGCTGTGAGACAATTCACAGTCCTTCTTCTTTCACAAAGCGAAACACACTTTGCTCTGGTTTAGTTTCAAAGTGGGGAAAAATCAGCACACAAAAGGTCGAAGTCAGCAAGGCAGGCACGAAACACAATGATCAGATAATCCTCCACAATGGCCAAACCCACAGGCTGCTATTGATAGCAGCCTCACTAATGACCACAGCCCCACCCAACCACAGGTGGCCTCATTTTCTTTGATAATAATCTCTCAGTTGTTGCTGCCTATGCCTCGCTCTCCGCATGCGTGGCTGTATCATTAACTCTTGTTCTGAATCCAAGGAGGAGCTAGATAATTGATCTCCTTCTGAGCTGTCTGCCACACCCTCCTCCTCCCTGTCACTCATGTCTTCTTGGTCAGAGGAGCCTTCATCAGCAGATTCTACCGGGGGCAAAACAGGCCTGCAGCATGTGGATGTCTCCCCCACATCCACAGTCCTTGGGGCAGGAGCAGGGCCAGAGCTAACCACAAGAGGTAAATAAGAAAAAAGGAGGTTTTATCCTCCCTGGCCCCCAGGAGCACTCTGCAAAGCTTCCAAACCCTCTTTGCGCCCCATTTTTCACTCATTTTTGCAAAAAAATGGGGCACACAGATGTTTTGGGAACCCTGCAGAGTGCTCCTGGGCACTAGGGGAAGGCAAAAACGCCTTTTTCTGTGAAAAATGGCTTGTTTTTCGCCCGCTTTTTCTCAAAAAGGAGGTTGTTTTTGCCTTCCCCCAGCCCCCACGAGCCATCTGCAGGCCTCCAAACCCTCTGCCCACCACGTTTTTTATGAAAAAGAGTTGATTTTGTGGCAGGCCAAAATCTCCAAGTCAACAATGGCTTCAGCATGACACAAGAAAAAAAAAGTAAAAGAACAAAAGACAGTAGAAGTACCAAGGCAAAAACACCCCATTTTTGAGAAAAAAAACAGGTGAAAAATGGAGCATTTTGCCTTCCTACAGCCCCCAGGTCTCCCAAACCCTCTGCGTGCCCTGTTTTTGGCAAAATTTGGTGAAAAACAGGTTCATTTTTGCAAACAAATGGGGCACGCATAGTGTTTGGGAGGCATGCAATGCTCTTGGGGCCTGGGGAAGACAATACATTTTCCTTACTTCTTTGAAATCTTGGTGCATCTTATACAGTCCGAAAAATACGTTATGTACTCTTTAGAATATTTCCCAGTTAAAATGGCTATTGTAAGAATGCTGGAACTTGAAACTCCACCTATCTGAATTGTTTTAACTCAATCTAGTATCCAGAAAACAATTCTATGATTGGAAAGAGGAAATATTTTCAATTTTTCCAAAAAACCGAAAGCATGGAGGAGGTGCAAAACCCAGGGGAGATGACATGCGAAGGCAGGTTATCAAGAATCAGATGGGTACCTGTCACTATAAACTGATCGTTCGAAGAAAACCACAGCATCCTCGGGTTCTTTTAATTTCCCTTCAAGGGATTTCAGCTGATCCCTGATTCTGCTCAGGCAGGCATAGGCTTGAAAAGTAAAAGACCATCTCTCCGGCTTCTCATACATCATCTGAAGGAGGTTTCCACCACTCTTTTGTGAGGTTGTCAGCTCCTGTTTAAACGTTCATAAAAAATCCATGTAAGAATTGTGCCACAAGGGTCTGTTCTGGGTCCTATTCTTTTTAATATGTTTGTGAGTGACATAGGGGAAGGTTTGGTAGGGAAGGTTTGCCTATTTGCCGATGACTCTAAAGTGTGCAATAGGGTTGATATTCCTGGAGGCGTCTGTAATATGGTAAATGATTTAGCTTTACTAGATAAATGGTCAAAGCAATGGAAACTGCAGTTTAATGTTTCCAAAGGTTTTTGTCACTATGCAGCAATTTGTTCTTTTTATTAAAAAAAAAAAGCCACTGCCAACTTGAAGATACGGTCTCAAATTTCCAATGAAATATTCAGGACTGAATATTAGGGGTCTGTAATATGGTAAATGATTTAGCTTTACTAGATAAATGGTCAAAGCAATGGAAACTGCAGTTTAATGTTTCCAAATGTAAAATAATGCACTTGCGGAAAAGGAATCTTCAATCTGAGTATTGCATTGGCAGTTTTGTGTTAGCAAAAACTTCAGAAGAGAAGGATTTAGGGGTAGTGATTTCTGACAGTCTCAAAATGGGTGAGCAGTATGGTCGGGCGGTAGGAAAAGCAAGTAGGATGCTTGGCTGCATAGCTAGAGGTATAACAAGCAGGAAGAGGGAGATTATGATCCAGCTATATAGAATGCTGGTGAGACCACATTTGGAATACTGTGCTCAGTTCTGGAGACCTCACCTACAAAAAGTTATTGACAAAATTGAACGGGTCCAAAGACGGGCTACAAGAATGGTGGAAGGTCTTAAGCATAAAACGTATCAGGAAAGACAATGAACTCAATCTGTAAAGTCTGCAGGACAGAAGGAAAAGGGGGGACGTGATCGAAACATTTAAATATATTAAAGGGTTAAATAAGGTCCAGGAGGGAAGTGTTTTTAATAGGAAAGTGAACACAAGAACAAGGGGACACAATCTGAAGTTAGTTGGGGGAAAGATCAAAAGCAACATGAGAAAATATTATTTTACTGAAAGAGTAGTAGATCCTTGGAACAAACTTCCAGCAGACGTGGTAGATAAATCCCCAGTAACTGAATTTAAACATGCCTGGGATAAACATAGATCCATCCTAAGATAAAATACAGAAAATAGTATAAGGGCAGACTAGATGGACCATGAGGTCTTTTTCTGCCGTCAGTCTTCTATGTTTCTATGTAAAAAATGGGCTTTGTTTTTATGACAGATTTACATGTTCTCAAATTCTGGACACACCCTTCAATGTGAGGGTTGGCATAAAACTTCTCTAACATGGAATGTAGCACCATGCAGTATCTTGTCCTTCCTTGGTTTTCACTCAAAAAGCTATTTCTTAAGATGGCTAATTCCATCTAATCGCTATCATACCTCACAATCATCGTGGCGGCCTTGAACATTGCACCATTTCCCCACCGGCTCGGGAACAATCTCCCATTCCTTTCGGGCTTTCTTGAGAATATTCACAAAGGTAGATTTGCCTGCGGCTAAAGAAAAGAAGATACTCATTAAACCAGTAAGATTCTGAGGCTGTCTTTAGAAATCGCTACCAGTTTGAAAAAGGAATTGTTCATTGATTTAATTCCTATAGGCCAGTGATGGCAAACTTGTTTTGGGTTCATGTGCCGAAAGGGTATGTGCGCGCGTGTGCTAGCATATGCCCATACCCATTCCTCCCCAAGCTGCCCTTACATATGCGCACAGCCGCATTCTGCTCCTCAGCATGAGATCAGGCCTCAGTGAAACCTGGTGGAAAAACAGCCAAATGGGCAAACCAGAAGTTTGGAAAAAAAGGACTTCTGGTTTGTCAATTGGGTGGATTTATGCACTCGAAATGGCCTTCCCCAAGGCCAAAAATCAGCTTGCCAACACACGCTGGAGCTGACACAGTGAGACACCTCACCTGTCCTCTGATATGGCTCTAACACGCTATCTGTGGCATGCGTGCTATAGGTTTGCCATCACTGCTATAGGCAGTCACCTCGAACCAAGTGGCAAAGAATTGTAAAGGAGTTAAAAACTTTACAAAATAAATACACTGCTCAAAAAAATAAAGGGAACACCCATCATCAACTTTTATTCATTAAACATTCAAATTCAGTCAACTGAACTTTAAAAAATAATTTTATTTATTTATTGATTGATTGATTGATTTGATTTGTGTGCCGCCCCTCTCCGTAGACTCGGGGCGGCTAACAACAGTGGTAAAAACAACATGCGACAATCCAATACTAAAACAGCTAAAAACCCTTATTTTAAAAACCAATCATACATACAAACATACCATACATAAATTGTAGAAGCCTAGGGGGAAAGAATATCTCAGTTCCCCCATGCCTGACAACAGAGGTGGGTTTTAAGGAGCTTACAAAAGGCAAGGAGGGTGGGGGCTATTCTAATCTCTGAGGGGAGTTGGTTCCAGAGTTGATTTATTATATATTATATTATTGTTGTTATTATTGTAGTTATTGTTATTATTGGAACCAAAGGCATTATTATTATCACCTTTTATTCATTAAATATGAAACTCAGTCAACTGAGCATTTTAAAATTAATTATTATTATAGGAACCAAAGATTATTTTTATTATTCTTTTATTCATTAAACATGAAACTCAGTTATCTGAACAATAAAAATTATATTGTATTATTATTATTGGAACCAAAAGCTTCTTCTGCTGCTGCTGCTTCTTATTGCTCCGCCCCGAGTCTGCGGAGAGGGACGGCATACAAATCTAATAAATTATTATTATTCATTATTATTATTCATTAAACATGAAACTCAGTCAACTGAACATTTTAAAATAATAATAATAATAATAATAATAATAATAATAATAATAATAATAATATAGCAGAGGTTAGGCAGACCTCGAACTGAAATCAAGATATATCCCGTTTTCACAAGCGTCTCTCTCTCTCTACTAAAGCAGCGGCTTCACGGCAGAGCAAGCGACACCTCCCCACAGCCCCCCAAACCAGGTCTTACCTATGTTGCCCTCGATGGCGATCTTCTTCACGCCGCTCCGGCTTCGCTTGGGCGGAGTTGCCATGGAAACGGCGCTGCCGGTAACTAAACGGAGCTCTCAGCCACCTCAGAAAGAAACGGCAGCGCAAAGGACGACAAAAAAGCGCGGGAACGCAGTTCGCCGGTCCGCCAAATTGCCGCTCTATCCTCCCCGCCGACGTTCGAATTTGGCGCCAGAATGATCAAGGCTGGCTGCGCCGCCTATTGACGTCACGCAAAAGCTCCACCCAAGTGGCTCAGTTTACGCGCCTCCCCCACCGCCCCCACCCCTCCCCGGCTTGCCTGCCGTGCGATCTTCTTCTCTATCGCTTCTTTGTGGCTCCGATTACGGGGGCCCGAGAGGGACAGAATAGGTGAGGTCAAAACGCGGACGCCCGGTCTGGCTTAGTGCGTGGCTTAGGAATAAAGAGCCCAGCGTTAGCAATTGGGGACTCGCCAGCCAGGCGCCGATCCCGGCTTTTGAGAGCAAAAAAGGGAAGCCATAATCGCACGCCGAAAAACGGATTCAGCCGGAAAGGGAAGCAGCCGGAGCTCCGAGCGCATCGATCGATCAGTTGGGTTGCGGTTGCTTGGCAACAGACACACCCTTTCCATCCCGGACAAAATTAATTCCCTGCAAAACAAGATGTTTTTCTTTTTAAAATCTTTGCCCCGTCTAGTTAACTTTGCCTCCATGGCATTAAAAGACGGGCACATTTTATCATATGTTACGGACTTGTGCTTTTATCTTAGGATAGATATATGTTTATTCAGTTAAATCCCCAGTCACTGAATTTAAACATGCCTGGGATAAACATAGATCCATCCTAAGAAAAAATACAGGAAATAGTATAAGAGCAGACTAGATGGATCATGAGGTCTTTTTCTGCTGTCAATCTTCTGTTTCTTTAAAAATTTGGGGCAAAAATACATAGATGGCTAGAAATAGATAATAGGGAAATCTGTAGATTTTGAAACTGAACTGTTCTTATTAGAGATGATATCAGAAAAATTTGATCAGTCTGTATTTAGTGTTACGTGTTTTAACAGCAGAGAGGATTATATTGGAAAGATGAAGAAACACCTCAAAATGAAGAGTTAATTAAGGAGACATTGGACTGTGCAGAGATAGATAGACTTACATTGAAAATAAAACAGAAAGAAGACACAGAATATTACCAAACTTGGAACTTATTTTACCAGTGTTTGGAAAAAAGGGATGGAGAATAAGAATGGCATTTGTATTATTAAGCAAATCAAATACCCAGACAACACAATGTTTATAAAGCAATAAGAAATGCCATTAATAGAAATGACATTTCTTATTGCTTTAAATTTAAATGCTTTTAAATTTAAATTTTAAAAAATACTTTTAAAAAAACCTTAGTGTCCACTCCAGAGAAACTGCATATATGTGTTTTTGTTTCCACCAACTTATGTCAATGCAATTCACAGACTTCCCAGGGTAATTTTAAGATATACAGTATAGACTTCAAAATTCCCCAAAAGTTGCCAAGATTGAAACATTCTGTCTTGGAGAGTGTGATGTTGGCTTCCTTCAGCATGAGAATTTATTTATTTTATTTATTTATTCTTTGTCCAATATACAATACATATGAAAGAGAATAGACATTAAGTAATATATATAAAGATAGAAAGTAAGAAAGAAGAGAAGTAGAAGGGAAGGAGAGAAAATATATGATATATGAGATAAGGAAAGACAATTGGACAGGGGACGATAGGCACACTAGTGCACTTATATACGCCCCTTACTGGCCTCTTAGGAACCTGGAGAGGTCAATCGTAGAGAGTCTAAGGGAGAATGTGGCAGAGAAACTGGGTTTGAATCAAATTCGTCTCCTGGCCAACACTGGCGATATCACTGGTGGGGAATGTAGCATGTAGCAGATGCTGCCTCTATCTTGCTAAGCAGTATTATCTTAAAGCATTACCTTATTATCTTAAAGTATTATCTTAATGTATTATCTTAAAGACTGAGATAGTGGAAGAAATAACATCCCATAATACCACCTTTGATTTTATCAAACAATATCTTCGGAGCTTCTTAACGGTGGCAACTTTAAGACGGGTAGACATCAACTCCCAGAATTCCCCAGCCTGCATGTATTGAGAAATAATGATATCTACTTATCCCAGATCCTTCTCAAACTCAAGAGACCGAGAAAAATGCCGGATTTAATCTGGCTGCCTGCAGCCTTTATAAAGTAATAAAGGCAGGATAAAAATCAAATAAGGACAACTGCAATTTGAATGAAGTGGAAAGGGGTGGTAAGTAGGAGGATCCAATTTATTATTTTTTAGAATATGAGATGAACTGATACTTTTATTTATTTATTTATTTGTTTATTTATTTACTGGATTTGTATGCCGCCCCTCTCCAGAGACTCGGGGTGGCTAACAGCAATAATAAAACAAAATATAATAATAATCCAATACTAAAAACAGTTAAAAACCCATTATTATATATATATAAAAAGATTATGTAGACAGCCTTCCCTCTCTGAAATTCGCTGGCATACAGAAGTGGTTTTCGACTTACAACCAAAATGGAGCCCAAAATTTCCATTGCTAAGCAAGACAGTTTGTTAAGTGAGATTTGTTCCATGTTATGATTTTTCTTGCCACAATTGTTAACTGAGTCAGTTAAAAACTGTTAAGTGAATTTGGCTTCGCCATTGACAGATGGTCGCTAAAGTGGTATCACATGACCCTGGAACACTGCAACCGTCATAAATGTGAACCAGTTGCCATGTCCAAACTTTGATTATGTGTTCACAGGGATGCTGCAACAGTCATAAGTGTGAAACGTGATCACAAAGTTTAAATCTCATCACCGGCTGTTGATTTGCGCCTGGATACAATGTTTTTCAACAACTTTCTCTTTCGCCTTCTTTTAAAACTTTTTATTCTCAGCTTTCTTTTACTTCAATCTTCTTATTTAACATGAAACATAGAAAGAAAAAATCTTTTTACCTTGGTTGTAGTTTCTTTAGTGTATTCCTTTTTCAATGAGGATTGCTTTAATCTCTGCTTTCACTTTTCTGATGTTTCTTGCTTCCTGCTGGTTTGGTGGGATCGCAATGGCCGCGTCCTCTTACGAGAGGACCGGTGCTCCCTGCTCCAGAGCTGCAGGACAGACCCCCTGCCCCCGGAGCCTCGGCGATGGCTCCCCGGACAGAGGGAAATCCCCTGTTCTAGGATCGAGCCATCCGGACTCGATCCGATCGCGTTGGGGCGACCTCTGGGAGGGTGAAAGGAGTCTCAAGGCAGAGCCCTGCCAAGAGACTCCGCTGCGGTCCTCAACGAAACCGGAAGCCTTCCATTCTTCCAAGGTGGGTAAAATGAGGACCCAGATTATGGGGGCAATATGCTGGCTCTGTTAAAAAGTGCTATTGCTAACATGTTGTAAGCCGCCCTGAGTCTAAGGAGAAGGGCGGCATAAAAATTGAATAAATAAATAAATAAATAAATTGAGGACATATTACAGGAAATAAGAGAGGCTACCTGTGTTTGGGGCTCCAATAATTAGAGCTGCTGATACAAATAGCAGCGTGTTGGCTTGGTCATTGTGGAAGATTATCTGATCGCAGTTCTTCAGGATCGTGTCTTGTTGTTTCCGGACTTTGTTGATTTTTCATGCCTTTGACAACAAAGCAGAGTAAAGTGTGTGTGTCTCACTTCCTTGGAAGAAGGAGGGCTGTGACGTTTCTTCACAGCTACTAGCTAAGTACTTAAGGACTGGTAAGGGACTTGTACAGCCTACAGGGTTGTTTTGGGGAAGAGTGCTCTTTGCAATACAAAAGGGTGCTTTGTTTCTTTTGAATTTTGTGATAAAGAACATTGTTTTGAACTTTCAAACGTATGTGTGTGTCTGAAATTTGTACCCTTGAATTTTCGGGAGGCTCCTACCAGAGAGCCCGGCAGAACAGTGCACAATGTACAGAGACATACAAATCCCATCTATTAAAAACTGGAAATATGAGAAAGGGGAGAAAAAAAAAAAGGCAGTCATGTCAAACATAGCTATTTATTTTTCTTCTTATAAACAGCATCCATTTTCCTTACTGAAAAAAGCCTAGAATTCATATAGTTTTTTTTATCCCATCACTTACAACAATATGTATACATTATTTACATCTTTTCCAATATATGTGTTGCAGAATTTCAGACACCCAACTTTTTTTAAAATCATTTTTTTTTCATTAAAAAGCCATTTTTCAGATAGAACAATAACTGATTTAAATGACTACAAACTGAAGTAAAATATTGGCACAGTTTGCTTACAGTACAGATTACGTTGCATTTTTTAATTTTTAAATGATGTGTGTGTGTGTGTGTGTGTGTCCAGCATCTGCTATTACCTTTTCCTCTCGGATAAGCAGCTAACTAATTTTTTCTTTTAATAGAGAGGGTGTCACCCAGGGAGGTCAAATTTCTATCCCTAATGCAGCATAAATTCTAGCGCATAAGATCTCCCTTAATTTCATTATCAGACTCAATTGGCTTTTCCAAAGCTGCGGGATTTTGCCCATGTAATTATGTTTCCTCGGTGGAAACTTGGAATGTTAACCAAAACCTTTCCGCATCTCCACAAATCTGTTCAAATTTTGAGTTGTCGAGAGAAATGCAAGTTCGGAAAAGCTTTTGGGTTGATTCTACTGGTTGTAGATTCACTCGATCAGACAAGAAGCAATTGCCACAATATACAGTGATACCTTGTCTTACAAATTTAATTGGTTCCGGGACAAGGTTCTTAAGATGAAAAGTTCGTAAGACGAAACAATGTTTCCCATAGGAATCAATGGAAAAGCAATTAATGCGTGCAAGCCCAAAATTCACCCCTTTTGCCAGCCGAAACGCCAGTTTTTGCACTGCTGGGATTCTCCTGAGGTTCCCCTCCATAGGAAACCCCACCTCCAGAGGTGGGGTTTCCCAGCAAAGGGAGCCTCAGTGAAATTGCAGCATCGCAAAAACACCAAAGTCCTTGAAACCCCACCTCTGGACCTCTGTGTTTTTGCGATGCTGCGATTTCACTGAGGCTCCCCTCTCTGTGAAACCCCACCTCCGGATATCCGTTGCCAGCGAAGCACCCATTTTTGCGCTGCTGGGATTCCCCTGCAGCATCACAAAAACACGGAAGTCCGGAGGTGGGGTTTCCCATGGAGGAGAGCCTCAGGGGAATCCCAGCAGCGCAAAAACAGGTGCTTCGCTGGCAACGGAAGTCCGGAGGTGGGGCATCCCAGCAGTGGCGGTGGGTTTGTAAGGTGAAAATAGTTTGTAAGATGAGGCAAAAAAATCTTAAACCCCGGGTTTGTATCTCGAAAAGTTTGTATGACAAGGCGTTTGTAAGACGAGGTATCACTGTATTCTTTTAGAAGGCTATACTAAAGGAATAGCCAGCTTCCCTGGGATCTTTCTCTACTTGTCACCAAGAGAGCACAAGCGGAAAAAATTGCTCCTATATTTTTTTTCTAATATGCTGCATGAAGAAGGACCTGGATAGATCTATCTAGGTACCGGAAGGGACCAAAGCAAGTAGTTTCTTCTCAAATCTGTTTTGTCCCTCGCTCCATATTCAAAAGCATTGATTCTCATGACAATATTTAGCAACACGACATCAGTGAGTAAATTCAAAAATGGAACCAAATGACATTTCAAAATTTGTGTTCCAAACAACCTAGCAATAAGTGTACAAAAATAATGAGTACAGTTTAGTGGCTATAAAAAAATTAATTTTCCCTAAAAATACATTAATCTATGAAAAAACTATCGAAAAGACAGTGCTCTTGGGAAAGAAAATCAGCAAATAAAATATCTTGAAACTGGAGTTCTTCTACTACCGCAGGAGAGAATTATGTTTTGAAAAGGAAACACACAGATGTGCAATAGACATAAATGGAAACATACCTTTAGAAATGCAGTTTTAGGAAAACCCAAATAGTTTTTTTTGCCTATTTAGATATGAAATTTATCCCCCTCCCCCTTCCCTGCATAAAATGCATCAAGTAATATGAGAGCATTGTGGTTGAAAAACGGACAGGTCCAACTTCATATTACAATGTTAAAACAGGAATTCTGGCATTTCACTTACACTCTAGTATTTGGGGAAAAGAATACATGCTTTAAAATATTTTCCCAAATAAATCAACGCACACACACTTTCCCCCCACCCCCCCTCAGAAAAATAATCTTTATATGGAAATCTAAAAGGCTTTCAGTCATGAGAATTTAAAAAGAAAGGTAAGATCAGTCTATAGCAGCATTGGCTTTTTGCCTATGGGATAAGTTTGAGCGAGTGGTATTAATTCTAAATTCTTAATGAAGCTTCTGGTTCTGTAAGATTACCAGTGAATATTCAAAATTCTCTCTTGCATAGAAAGCTGTTCAAGAAATGTTAGCAAGTGGTTGGAAACGGAGAATTTTCCTTTTGAAGGGTATCTCTTTAAAGCCCACCTTACTACTACTACTACTTCTACTACTACTACTACTACTACTACTACTGGGCAAAAGATAGAACAATTTTATCCTTGCACAATTAGCATCAATCTCTGACACCAAGGTCTGAAGTAGGTTTGTAATTTCTAGGGCCAGCATGATAAAACTTTTCTCCCACCTATGTCAATTCTCTGGATTAAATCGATCCACTGGCTCAAGAAAACACAACACAGCTGGTTTTAAGGAACTTGGATCTGTGCTTTATGACCATCCGTCTCGGTCAGCCTCATCTAATTAAGGTAGGTTACCTGTGCAGGTGGGTAACCATGACAAGAGAGAACACTGACCGGTGATATAGAGAATGAAGCCAGTTCTGACATTTTAAGGCTATTCCTTCTTCGTGGAAGGAACACAGTGTTTGTTAACGGCTGGTCATAAGGGGAAAAAAAAGATTTGGTATCAAAAAGATACAGTATATATATTGTTTCTACCGTGGTGTCCTTTTAAAGGCTAGATTCCAGGTTGTGACTTTAAAAAAAACCAACAACTGCAGTGTTCAATTTTCAATACCTATATTCAGCTGAAAAACCAAGGAAGCTTTTTTCTCTGTATGGTGAAATAGTTTTAAACAGTAAATAATATTCAAGACTGCCAGAGCAATCACACTAAAAGCTTCTATAGTGCTGATCAACTTGAGAATCATCAAATTACAGTCAGTGCTGTAATATTCAATGCAATAAGAAGAGTTGAACCAACAGCACTCTTACTCAATGATCTCCAAGTGTTTTATCATCCAAGAAGTAAATTAACAATCAATGGAGGCCACATTTGTCATTTTTGTTTACAGTAAGTCCCTTAAATTTGAAAACTAAAATGATGGGGAGATAATTATGTTAATAATTATACTGATTCTAATTAAATGTTATCCTGAAGTCTTATTCATTTCAAGACCCATAGATCCTGAGAGGATATCTAGTATTTTCCCCCTCTTATTTTTAACAGGTATCTTTTAGGAGTGGTTAAGATTGCCAGATGGAGATTGGCGATATTTAGAATGGTTCGTAACAGTCCCAACCTCTAAACTCTTTTCAACATCACAACTGTGAACAAAAAACTTTTCAATCAGCAATGTAAACTTTCAAATTTGAGATTCAGAAATCGGGACTGGGAAATATTGACATTACGGACATCAAGATCAAATCTGATTATGAATCATTGCCAAGATTTTGATTACTATACTCACTTTTTAGTAGATCCATAGGGAGAACTATTGTTATTAATGGCTACCATGTTATAAGGGTTATAATGCAATAGTACGGTACCGTAATTTGTTTTGTTTTTCCTCATCTGACTAATTTTAGATCAAATCTAAATCTAATTTAGATCAAATTTTAAATCAAGATCAAATCTGATTATGAATCATTGCCAAGATTTTGATTACTATACTCACTTTTTTAGTAGATCCATAGGGAGAACTATTGTTATTAATGGCTACCATGTTATAAGGGTTATAATGCAATAGTAAGTACGGTACTGTAATTTGTTTTGTTTTTCCTCATATGACTAATTTTAATTGTCTACTTTTCGGGTAAAGAATATCTTGTATACCCATTATCACTTCAGTTCTTAAAATGTATATATAATCTCAAATATATAATAAAAACAGATTATGAGGAACTGTTGTGTATATTAGACTTTAAGGTATCATTAATGGGCTTTAAATATTATCATATTATCACAAAGCATATTCATGTTATTTGTAGCTAATCCCAATGATAATCTGAAAGTGAGTTTCAAGATTAGGGTTTAACAATATATATGGAGTAATTTGTGTATCAGTCAATCCATGGAAACAGTAGCAAAGCAGAGAAAAATGTATGTCACTCCGGAAAATTAAAAAATGGGAGATTTTGGATTTAATGCTCAAACCACGGGTGAGTTGCAGCTGTCTTGGCATTTAGAACAATAGCTGATGATCCTATGTCACAAAATCAGAAATAAGCCTCTTGTTTTTTAATTCCTCAGCAGGAATTATCCCAAATTCTAAACCTTTTATGAGAAAAGATAGGAAGTGAGATGAAAATAAGCAAAACTTTTTATCAAAATTAGTGTGACTCCAATTAAGTTATCTGAAATACGGACCCACTAAAAATCCCAAAATATCACTGTGCTTTGCATCATGTTACAAGAGATAAATGCTTCCCTTTACTGCATTTTTGTACAACTGAGATCATAAAGGGGCAATGGGTTTAGAAGGCATGAAATGATAAGTATACTGCATGATAAGTAGACTTGAGACAATTTCTCTTCAGTTGAAAGATCAGTGTTGTTTTATCCCCATTTTAAAAACAACTATGGTGGATTAATAAATATTTCCTTAATTAAGACAGTGGTACCTCTACTTAAGAACTTAATTTGTTCCATGACCAGGTTCTTAAGTAGAAATGTTTGTAAGTAGAAGCAACTTTTCCCATAGGAATCAATGTAAAAGCAAATAATGCGTGCAAACCCATTAGGAAAGAAATAAAAGCTCGGAATTTGGGTGGGAGGAGGAGGAAGAAGAAGAGGAGGACAGTTGCTGCCGAAGGAAGAAGGCGGGGGAGGGGAATAAAAAAAATCAAAAACCTTTTTAAAAAAAAGAAAAAAAAAAGAGGGACTCTTAGACGGCGAGGAGGAGCACGCGCCTTCTATACACCCGGCGTGAGGCTGCCTCCCATACACTGTGCCAGAGAGAGAAACCCAGGCGGGCGAGAGGGGGGAACCTCCCGCTCCTTTGACCGAAAGGCGGCTGCCGCTGCTGCTACCTGCTTCCTCTTCCTTCCCATGCTGAAGGGCTGCCCTCTCCTCTCGCTCGCTCGCTTTGTAGCTGATGCCTTTCCTTCACTGTGGTGACTCCTCGGTTTGGCTGAAGCCAAGTTGATCCGGCCGGGGCGAAGCGCCCCCTTTTGCCTTTCTGCCCCCAGACGCTCCAGGAGGAGAAAAACCCGAGATGGCCGGGATTAAAGGGGGAATGGCAGGAAACTGGCCGGGCCTTCATGCTGCTCTCAAATTTCCTGGGAAATTTTTCCGGGCTCGGGTTCTTAAGTAGAAAATGCTTCTTAAGAAGAGGCAAAAAAAAAATATCTTGGACACCCGGTTCTTATCTAGAAAAGTTCTTAAGTAGAGGTGTTCTTAGGTAGAGGTACCACTGTATTATTGTTCCTTGGAAACTACTTCCCTTTTATTTTATTTTCCAAGTGAAGGATTCTTGGTTTAAAGGGCAGGAAAGTTTAGGGTTCAGTTTGAAAGCACAGATCGAGAAAACAAAACCCCTACTTTCAGATCAAAATAAGTTAAAATCTTGGCAGAATGTAAATTGGGAAAAGTGGTGTACCCAGAATTATCCTTGGCCCCTACGATACCGAAGATATATCAGATGGGTAGATTTAGTAAGTTATTTTTTAAAAATTAAAATAAAGTGTGCCATTCGCTGAGTTCTCTTCCCTAACTTATGGTTCGCTGCTTCCTCTTAAAAGATTTGGAGATCACTGACAGGTGTTATGGCTTTTAGAAAAGGTTTGCACATATTAATTACATATCACAAGTATTAAGAAATGTCCTGGGTGGCTATTTGTGTTTTCTGTTTCCAGCAATGTTCTTTGCATGTGCTTTGTACCTCCGAAGAGAATCTACCAAGGCACTTAGAGAAGATTGAGTCTCTTTTAATAAGGAAACTTCTGAGAATGTTGAACGACTGGCAATCCTGCACTCAGGTCACATTTCCCAACAAGCATGTCTTTTTTTCCTTTTATTAACACACAACAATCTGCTAAAAATCAACAGGAACAATGAACAAGAACAGAAAACCATTTACTGTGTGTGTGTGTGTGTGTGTGTGTTTGTGTGTATATCCCACTAAGTGAAAGAGGTTTCACTAAGAAAAAGCACAGAGAATGGATCTAGGTTGCCTGAATTGAAACTCGAAAGTTCCCTTTCCTTTCTAAAACAAACAAACGGTAAAGTTGCAAACCTCCTCCACGCACTTACTCGGGGAGTTAAGCCCCGTGGAACTTTAAGTGCGTAGAGAATTTCAGCCCAAATCCCTAAAAACCCCACATGCCTGCTTTAAAGGAAAAAAACAAAGGGATTTCCACCGTTTCCTTTCCGCTTATCTGTCCTTGGAAGTGAGTTTTTCAATCAGTTCTTGGAGAGGAGCAAGTTCTCTTCTGTCTATAAGGTTAAATTCCTGTAGGAGGTAGAAATAAAAGCAAAGTCTCAATCAGATGCTCAATCATTTGGCGGGCCCCAGGGGAAGAGCCTTCTCTGTGGCGGCCCTGGCCCTCTGGAACCAACCAAGGGGAAAAATAATAAATCGCTGGAGGAAAAAATCAGTTTATGGGGGAGATTAGGGAGAAGAAGTCAGGCCTCCTAGGAAGAAAGAAATGAACTTTCTACAGAAAGTCCTGCTGGCTTGCATTGGCTGCCGATCAGTTTCCGGTCACAATTCAAAGTGTTGGTCATGACCTTTAAAGCCCTACATGGCAATGGACCAGATTACCTCCGGAACCGCCTGCTACCGCACGAATCCCAGCGACCGATAAGGTCCCACAGAGTTGGCCTTCTCCGGGTCCCGTCGACTAAACAATGTCGTTTGGCGGGCCCCAGGGGAAGAGCCTTCTCTGTGGTGGCCCCGGCCCTCTGGAACCTACTCCCCCCGGAGATTAGAACTGCCCCCACCCTCCCTGTCTTTCGTAAACTACTCAAGACTCATTTATACCACCAGGCATGGGGGAGTTGAGATAGCTCTTCCCCCTAGGCCATTGCAAGTTATGCATGGTATGTTTGTGTGTATGTTTGGTTTTATAATAGGGGTTTTTAGTTGTTTTTATTATTGGATTTCTACATGCTGTTTTTATCATTGTTGTTAGCCGCCCCGAGTCTGCGGAGAGGGGCGGCATACAAATCCAATAAATTATTATTATTAATTATTATTATTCTCAGAAATGTACTTTACCCATCGCTTGGGGATAGCCAGAAATGACCTCTTGAGGGATACATGACCTTGCATATGTGTGTTGTGTATATTTATTATGCGTGTAATGTATAAAATAAATATAAATATAATGTAATGTAATGTAGTGTAAGATACAGGGGGTGGACAAAGAAATGGAAACACTTGACGTTTTAGCATCATAATGTTTGAACATGTTCAAATCAACCAAAACTTGACATATTTTAATGTTTGTTTTTAATTCTGTTATTTGATATGTTTTTTTAAACTACCTTTTTTTAAAACAGAAATTTAAGGAAATTGGTTATAACCTTCTAGAAATGGCAGACCTCTCAGACTTTCAAGAAGGCCGAATTGTTGGTGCTCGAATGGCAGGCGCTAGTGTAACAGACAGTGCCCGAATGTTTGGCGTTTCAAGAAGTCATGTCTCAAAAGTAATGACTGTTTTTGGAAGAGAAGGGAAAACGTCTTCAGCCAAGCACAGGTCTGGTCGAAAGTCGAAGTTGTCTGAGAGAGACCGGTCGGACTCTAAAGCGAATTGTTAGAGCGGATCGCAAGACCGCAGCTCCTAAAATCACCGCAGAGTTCAACAGACACGTACAGAACCCAGTTTCCACAAAAACTGTTCGAAGGGAGCTTCACAAATCTGGATTTTCAAGGTGTTTTCATTTTTTTGACCACCCCCTGTATATTATAATAAATTATAAAATATTATAATATAATAAACCTAATGAATCAATAAATATAATATAATATATAATATAATATAATACAATACAATACAGGAATACGAGAATTATTTTGTACGTACAAAATTAAATCGCAGGCCATTGAATTGCTGTGTTTGTTTACCTGAACGAAAAAGATAAAGTGCTTGAAGGAGGTGTTGAGATGTGCTTCTTCTTGAAGCTGGATCACCGGGTCAAAGTGCTGGTGATAGATGTGAGCATAAACTCTGAACAGACGCTTCAAGATGGTCTTGGCTACCGACATGAAATTCTTTGGAAAAGGTACACCTAGAAATCAAGCAAAATATAAATCGTGCAAAAGGTTATCCCCCTTTACAGGAATGTGAGGTCCATGCTAACAGGAAAAACGCTATCCAAATACAGTGGTACTTCGTCTTACGAACTTAATTGGTTCCGGGACGAGGTTTGTAAAGTGAAACGTTTGTAAGACGAAACAATGTTTCCCATAGGAATCAATGGAAAAGCGATTAATGCGTGCAAGCCCAAAACTCACCCCTTTTGCCCGTTTTTGCACTGCTGGGATTCCCCTGAGGCTCCCCTCCATGGGAAACCCCACCTCCAGACTTCCATGTTTTTGCGATGCTGCAGGGGAATCCCAGCAGCGCAAAAACGGGTGCTTCGCTGGCAACGGAAGTCCGGAGGTGGGGTTTCCCAGCGAGGGGAGCCTCAGAGAAATCGCAGCATCGCAAAAACACGGAAGTCCTCGAAACCCCACCTCCAGACTTCCGTGTTTTTGTGGTGCTGCGATTTCACTGAGGCTCCCTTCGCTGGGAAACCCCACCTCCGGACTTCCGTTGCCAGAGAAGCACCCATTTTTGCACTGCTGAGATTCCCCTGCAGCATCGCAAAAACACGGAAGTCCGGAGGTGGTGTTTCCCATGGAGGGGAGCCTCAGGGGAATCCCAGCAGCGCAAAAACGGGCGCTTCGCTGGCAACAGAAGTCCGGAGGCGAGGCATCCCAGCGGCGGCGGTGGGTTTGTAAGGTGAAAATAGTTTGTAAGAAGAGGCAAAAAAATCTTAAACCCCGGGTTTGTATCTCGAAAAGTTTGTATGACGAGGGGCTTGCAAGACGAGGTATCACTGTACAGGTTTGGCCCAGGAAAAAAATATTTAAACTCTCCAGCAGATTGATTTACCATATTTTTGGAGTATAAGATGCATTGGAGTATAAGATGCGCCTTAGTTTCAGGAAGAGGAAAAAAGGCGGGGGGAAATCTGCCTACCAGGTGTTCATCTGGCTAGCATCCTTAGTCTGGTCTGCACATTATTTTATCCCCTGGTTAGGGCTGGGGGAAAAAAAAACCTTCGGAGGGAGTAGCAACGAAAACAAGCCTGCAAAGACAGAGCTGGGGAAAAAATTTCGGAGTGGCAATGAAAAAATCCTGCAAGCCGAGAAAATTGTTAGCATCTCATTAGGGCTGAAAAACCTTTTCTAGAGAAAGTTGTAATGAAAACAAGCCGGCAAATTGCCAGGGAGATCGTTAGCACTTGGTTAGGGCTGGGAGTAAAAGCTTAGGAAAAAAAAAAGCTACATTCGGAGTACAGTAGAACCCCGACTTACGAGACTAATTGGTTCCGGAAGGAGGCTCGTAAGTCGGAACGCTCGTATGACGAAACATTGTTTCCCATAGGAAACAATGTAAAGTCAATTAATCCGTGCAACAACAAAAAAACCCGCTGCCGCCGAACGCGGAAGTTAGCGTTCGGCTTCAGGAGACAGCTGCGAAGCGGCGCGCGGGATACGAGCGCCAAGGAGCTGTCTCCTGAAGCCGAACACGGAAGTTAGCGTTCGGCTTCAGGAGACAGCTCCTTGGCGCTCGTATCCCGAATGTGAGCTCGGGAGGCGAACAAAAATGTCGCTCCCCTCCCAGCTCTTATCTCAAGTAGCTCGTAAGTAGAGCTGCTCGTATGTTGAGGTTCCACTGTATAAGACGCATCCAATTTTTCAGCTTCTTTTTTGGGAGGGGTGCGTCTTATATTCTGAAAAATACGGTAAGTGTCTGACCTGAATGAAATGGACAAAGTCTTCTCCAACCTGGTACACTGACAAAACTATCCTCTACGGAGAGGGGCGGCATACAAATCTAATAAATAATATTTTAAAAATAATAATAATTTTTAAGTCGGTATAGTGCCAAAGCCCTCGTTTCAGAGTTACCTATTTTGGATGGAAAAAGCGTCTCGTCGTCCAGCTGATCCTGAACCCAGGTCATAAGGTAATCAATGTACTTTGGTGCCGAGCATTTAATTGGCTTCTTGATGTTTGTCCCATCTGCCCAATGATACTCGTATCTGGAATGAAACAACAGAGAAATACGTTTCTTTTAAATAATCAGTGATCTTCAATTATATCGGGGTGAGGGAACTATGGTTCCTTTTGACTTGTGGACATCAACACCCAGAATTCCTCAGCCAGTATGGTAGGCTCAGGGATTCTGGGAGTTGAAGTCCACAAGCATGGACTGAAGTCCACCAGCATGGCTGGCTCAGGAATTCTGGGACTTGAAGTCCACAAGTCATAAAAGGGCCATAGTGCCCCACTCCTGATTGATTGACACTGTCATTTTTAAAAGGGAGGGGGCTGGGATACGAGTGTTTAATTTTGGGTGCCACCCCCAAATAAGACTTTTCTCTTTTTTAAGACAAGAATAAGTTGTTCTCTCGCAGAGATGGAAGGCTAGTTGCTGTCCATGGCACGAAGTGTCTTGTTCCATCCCACTCACTCCCAGCATATGTTAGGAAGACTACACAACATGCTACACAAAGACAGAACACCTCTGCCCGACATATGTACACTTTTGGAGACATAATAATAATAATAATAATAATAATAATAATAATAATAATAATAATAATAATAATAAAAAAAAAAAAATTCCAGGTTTCAGTGTCTTTTAAGAGCCCCAGTTGTTTTCAAGATTAGAGTTACAGTGTTCCCTCGATTTTCGCGGGTTCGAACTTCGCGAATAGCCTATACCACGGTTTTTCAAAAAATATTAATTAAAAAATACTTCACAGGTTTTTTTTTTCTATACCACGGCTTTTCCCGCCCGATGATGTCATACATCATCGCCAAACTAATAATTTTTGCGAATAAATAACAAAAAAAATAATCATTGTTAATAAATAATTATGTTTATAAATATCAGAATCACCAAGTGTCTTATTCAATGGTGAGTACCAGTAATAATGGTGAGTAAATGGTTGTTAAGGGAATGGGAAAAGGTAATTTAGGGGTTTAAAGTGTCAAGGGAAGGCTTGTGAGACTGTTCATAGCCAAAAATAGTGTATTTACTTCCACATCTCTACTTCGCGGAAATTCGACTTTCGCGGGCGGCCTCGGAACGCATCCCCCGCAAAAATCGAGCGGACACTGTATTTTCAATGATAAAATGGGAAAAGGCTGATATTTGGCTTCTCCTATTTTGTAAACACGGCTGACGTTCTTACTTCGGCCCGGCAGACATCACTGGACAGCTCTCCTCTGTGCAGAAGTCCGTAATTGTCCCATAAAGCATGTTGATCTGGTTAAAAAAGTCCACAGCTGTCAAAAAAAGAGAAAAAAACCAAACACGTTCCATGTAGTTGTGATGGCAAACTTTTTTCCCCTCTAGCGCCAAAAGTGTGCGCACATGCATTGCCGTGCGTGCGTGAGTGCCCACACACATAATACAATACCTGGTACCTGCACATGCACGCATGACCCACCGCCCATGCACGAGCGATCTTCCTGGGAGGGGAAGGAAGCTCTCCCCTCCCCAAACGGAGGTGGGAGGGTAGCGGAAGAAATGGCATTGGACCAGTTTACTTGCGGAACTGTTTTCTGCCTCATGTATCCCAGCGGCCGGTCAGGTCCCACAGAGTTGGCCTTCTCCAGGTCCCGTCAGCCAGACAATGCCGCCTGGCGGGGCCTAGGGGTGGAGCCTTCTCTGTGGTGGCCCCGGTCCTCTGGAATCAGCTCCCCCTGGAGATTCCTACTGCCCCCACCATCCCAACCGTTCGTAAAGCCTTAAAAATGCACCTCTGCCGAGACAGGCATTGAATTTTAACACCTACCCCGGCCTATGATTAAATTGATATGTATGCTAGTGTGAAACGTGGGTGATTTAATTGGGGTTTTAGAATATGGTTCTTGTTAGATTTTTACGTGATTTAAGATTTGATGTTTTTTTAAGTTTTCCATATTTTTCACATATTTTGTATTTGTCTTTTGAGAGAGAGAGAGAGAGAGAGATTAGAGAGAGAGAGATAGATGATAGATAGATAGATAGATAGATAGATAGATGATAGATAGATGATAGATAGATAGATGATAGATAGATGATAGATAGATGATAGTTTAGTTTAGTTTAGTTTAGTTTAGTTTAATCAGATTTGTATGCCGCCCCTCTCCGCAGACTCGGGGCGGCTCACAGCAATAGCAATACAATGTAAGACAAATCCAATATTTAAATTAATTTAAAAAACACCACAAATTAAAACCAATCATACAGATGATAGATAGATAGATAGATAGATAGATAGATAGATAGATAGACAGATGATTGATAGATAGATAGATAGATAGATAGATAGATATAGACAGACAGACAAGAAAGAAAGAAAGAAAGAAAGAAAGAAAGAAAGAAAGAAAGAAAGAAAGAAGGAAAGAATGGACAAAAAGAAAAAAGAAAGAAAAAGAAAGAAAGAGAATGAGAGAGAGAGAGGAAAAGAAAGAAAGAAAGAAAGAAAGAAAGAAAGAAAGAAAGAAAGAAAGAAAGAAAGACTCGCAGGCCCAAACAGCCCTGGGGTGGAATCCCCAAAGATCTGGGAAGGCACAGGCCGCTGAAAGTGAGGAGAAACCATGAGCTTGTCTGACCCAAAAATCAGCCGGTCAGTGGGAGACACTCGCGCATGTGAGCATTGGAGCTGAGGTAGTCAACGGTTCACGTGCCTTCAGAGAGGGCTCCGCGTACCACTTGTGTCCCACGTGCCATAGGTTCGTCATCGCGGCCATATAGCAAACAACTATTAGGAGGAAAATCCCCCTGCAAACCAAACAACGTTCTGTGTCTTTTTCAGCAACATCGATGGCCACGGATTCCACAAGAAACGGTCGTCAGAAAATACAGTGATCCCTCGATTATCGCGAGGGTTCCGTTCCAAGACCCCTTGCGATAATCGATTTTTCGTGATGTAGGGTTGCGGAAGTAAAAACACCATCTGCGCATGCGCGCCCTTTTTCCATGGCCGCGCATGCGCAGATGGTGGAGTTTGCGTGGGCGGCGGGGAAGACCCAGGGAAGGTTCCTTCGGCCGCCCAGCAGCTGATCTGCTCGGTAGCGCAGCAGCAGCGAGCAGCCGAAGATCGGGGTTTCCCCGCCGCCCACGCAAAGGGGAAACCACGATTCGGCTCCTCGCTGCTGCTGCGCTACCGAGCAGATCAGCTGCTGGGCGGCCGAAGGAACCTTCCCTGGGTCTTCCCCGCCGCCCACACAAAGGGGAAACCCCGGCTCCTCGCTGATGCCCGCCTGCCGCTGGCCCGCCCGCCAGCAAGAGGGGGAGAGATAGAGAAAGAGAGAGAAGGAAAGAAAGAGATGAGAGAGGGAGGAAGAGAGTGTGAGAGAGGAAGAAGCAAGATAGAGAAAGAGAGAGAGAAAGAAAGATGAGAAAGGAAGAGAGTGACGTCATCGGGTGGGAAAATATTTTTAATTAATATTTTTTGAAAAATCGCGATATAGCGTTTCGCGAAGATCGAGATCGCGAAGATCGAGGGATCACTGTACATCAATTTTTTTGTTTCCCAGATAGGTTCAAAAATCGGGATAGAACGAGTCGCACGGCTGCGAGTCCCAAAATTAGATTTGCTTAAAATAAAAATGTCCCCAACAGATTTCTCCAAAATTCCAGCCTTGCCCATGAACTCCTTTCCCCTGACATTGGCCCATTTGTGGTTAACTATACGAGTTGTGTACTGAACGTTTTTTTCTTTCGGGTGCAGAGGGGGATAAAAACAATTCAAAACGGGCCCCGCGGCTCTAGTATATTTTATATTTTTGCTGGCATAAAATCCAGGCTGTGGTTGCATCCCTCCAAGAAGCGAACAAACCAAAGACAAATTAATGAAGCCTGTTGGAATGAATGTTTCACTTGGACGCGAAAGACCCAAATTTCTGATTGAATTCACATTGGCAGAGGTTGAGCAAATCCTTTCCAAAAGAGCCAGAAATCCTTCGTGCTTTTCGGCCACCTCCTCTATCATTCAAGCAGAAAGCGATAGAATGGCTTGCAAATTTTCCATGGGTTTTTTTTTCCAGCAGAACTGGTGCTTACAAGACTGTGCAAAACGGAGGCTTGCATCAATTAATGTGTTAACTTGAGTTTCTTAATTCCATTTTGACAGTACACAAGCTGCTGCCATTAATCTACTAGTCTGATTTTTAGACATTACAAAAAGAGAAAATTAAATTTTGATGATGAATTTAGACAGGAAGAAGGGGAGTGAATTATATAATAGTAGGCGAAATTATTGGAATATTATAACATTTGTAAAATTGATATTTTAAAAGGTTTTCTTTATATAGGACTTGTGTAATTTACCAATTTGATTTAATGTTGAAGAAAATTTTGATAATTAGTGCAGTTTCTGTATACTGGAAAGTTAGGCTCCGACCCTTTGGAATCAACTGCCTCCAGAGAGACGTACTATCCCCACCCTACTAGTCTTCTGGAAAGCCATTAACACCTGGCCTTTCTAGCAGGCCTGGGATTAGGAATGACTGAGGATATGCATGGGTTTTTTTAACGTATTTTGTGTCACTTGTTGTTTTTATTGTTGTCACATTTCTCTTTTTTAAGGTGTTGTGATTATTGTGAGCTGCCCAAGGTCCTGCTGGAGTTGGGCGGCATATAAATATCATAAAACAAAAAAGGAAGGAAGGAAGGAAGGAAGGAAGGAAGGAAGGAAGGAAGGAAGGAAGGAAAGAAAGAAAGTTACCAAGTTTGGGGACTGCTTCTTTTAGAGGATCCTTGAAGCAGTTGGAGACACTGCTCTAGCTAATAGATAGATATAGACAGACAAGAAAGGAAGGAAGGGAGGAAGGAAGGAAGAGAAAGAAAGAAAGAAAGAAAGAAAGGAAGTTGCCAAGTTTGGGGACTGCTTCTTTTAGAGAATCCTTGAAGCAGTTGGAGACACTGCTCTAGCTAATAGATAGATATAGACAGACAAGAAAGGAAGGAAGGGAGGAAGGAAGGAAGAGAAAGAAAGAAAGAAAGAAAGAAAGAAAGGAAGTTGCCAAGTTTGGGGACTGCTTCTTTTAGAGGATCCTTGAAGCAGTTGGAGACACTGCTCTAGCTAATAGATAGATATAGACAGACAAGAAAGGAAGGAAGGGAGGAAGGAAGGAAGAGAAAGAAAGAAAGAAAGAAAGAAAGAAAGGAAGTTGCCAAGTTTGGGGACTGCTTCTTTTAGAGAATCCTTGAAGCACTTAGAGACACTGCTCTAGCTAATAGATAGATATAGACAGACAAGAAAGGAAGGAAGGGAGGAAGGAAGGAAGAGAAAGAAAGGAAGGAAGGAAGGAAGGAAGTTGCCAAGTTTGGGGACTGCTTCTTTTAGAGAATCCTTGAAGCACTTAGAGACACTGCTCTAGCTAATAGATAGATATAGACAGACAAGAAAGGAAGGAAGGAAGGAAGGAAGGAAGGAAAGAAAGAAAGAAAGAAAGAAAGAAAGAAAGCCTGCAATCTTTTTGTGAGGCTAGTAAGCCACATTAGAAAGAAGTACCAGTAAATGGAGACCATACATCCATCAAGAAACATGACTAATTCTAAAAGTGATAGAAAGGGGGGAAATGGAGAGAAATTCACCAACTGGGGAATCATATTATATTATTATATGGGCCTTTTTTAGTTTTACTTAAATGAATAGCCCTTAATATTGAATCTTTTTTATTAAAAAAAAAACCTATAGAACCGGTATATTATTAATATTAGTTCTTTTTATTGTGTTTTCTTTGGTAAATTTCAGTTAAAAATAATTAAATCCGGAGCCATGGTAACATGGGTCCAGACAGAAAACCTGGCTGGCATTGCTGCCAAAACCCAGGAACAGATTGAATCCAGACAACCGCTTCTTAAGCCAGCAGAGTTCAGAAAGGAGGTAAAATTTAATGTTTCTGCTGCACAAATTTGTCTTTATCCAACTGTCCTGCTGTGAATTCAAAGCAGGGCAATATTTCTGGGGCTTCTGAATAGCTTTCGTTTTAACTTCCTGTTTTTGTTTAACGGCCTTGTAACCAACTGCTTTCTGTTGTAGCGCTTTTAATCCATTAGAGTTTCCGAGGTTGTTCGTCATCCGGATTATAATGATGAGTGATTTACAAATACAGTGATACCTTGTTTTACAAACCCCTCGCCATACAAACTTTTCGAGATACAAACCCGGGGTTTAAGGGTTTTTTGCCTCTTCTTCCAAACTATTTTCACCTTACAAACCCAAGCCCCCGCCACTGGGATGACCCGCCTCTGGACTTCTGTTGCCAGCGAAGCGCCCGTTTTTGCGCTGCTGGGATTCCCCTGAGGCTCCCCTCCACGGGAAACCCCACCTCCAGACTTCCGTGTTTTTGCGATGCTGCAGGGGAATCCCAGCAGCGCAAAAATGGGTGCGTTGCTGGCAACGGAAGTTCGGAGGTCCGGAGGTGGGGTTTCCCAGCGAGGGGAGCCTCAGCGAAATCACAGCATCACAAAAACACTGAAGTCTGGAGGTGGGGTTTCGAGGACTTCCGTGTTTTTGAGATGCTGCAATTTTCCTGGGAAACCTCACCTCCGGACTTCCGTTGCCAGCGAAGCACCTGTTTTTGCGCTGCTGGAATTTTGCGCTGCTGGGATTCCCCTGCAGCATCACAAAAACACGGAAGTCTGGAGGTGGGGTTTCCCATGGAGGGAAGCGCAAAACCGGGCGCTTCGGCTGGCAAAAGGGGTGACTTTTGGGCTTGAACGCATTAATCGCTTTTCCATTGATTCCCATGGGAAACATTGTTTCATCTTACAAACTTTTCATC
>NC_091956.1:6585037-6695037 GCF_031021105.1 Erythrolamprus reginae
TTTTTAATCGTTTTTAGTATTGGATTATTACTGTACACTGTCTTATTATTGCTGTTAGCCGCCCCGAGTCTCCGGAGAGGGGCGGCACAGAAATCCAATAAATAAAATAAATAAATAAATAAAACAAATAAATAAACACATATCCATCCTAAGATAAAAAACAGGAAATAGTATAAGGGCAGACTAGATGGACCATGAGGTCTTTTTCTGCCGTCAATCTTCTATGTTTCTATGTATTAATGTATAAAGTCTATATATTTCTATACTATTCCTTATGCAATTAAGAAATGAAGATTTATTTCAAGTGGGATACTTTATTTCTACTTTTTAATAGAAGCCGAACCTTCAAGGAAGTTGATTTAATCTCATTCCCACTGAAATTTCCTTATGACAAAACGCAGGGGCTCTTCGACATTTTTTAAAGCTCTGAAAGGTTTGTTAAAGCAGGGTTGTCTACTTCCTCTTTTACCATACAGATAACAGGAACTGTGCCTCCCCCCTGCTTCCTAAAATTACATATTCAAAACCATACTTCCAGTTTTTGGCTGATACTTTGAAAGCGAAGCACGAGGGGAACACATTTTTCAACAGAAAGTTTGTGCATGTATTTAGCAGCTGATACATTCAACTTCCAAAACTAAAAAATGGTTTAAAAAATAATGCACTCAGAATTT
Organism: Erythrolamprus reginae; assembly: GCF_031021105.1. Lineage (NCBI taxonomy): Eukaryota > Metazoa > Chordata > Lepidosauria > Squamata > Dipsadidae > Erythrolamprus > Erythrolamprus reginae. Next base: position 6,585,712 of record NC_091956.1, read on the forward strand.
TATTTAAATATCAATTATGAAAACTGACATATTGGTGACATAATAATAATAATCATCATCATCATCATCACATACTCAGCTGCTGCAAAAAGATCGCACAGACTGACTACAAGCATAGACATGATGCTGTGGCACAGATGATCCACTGGAACTTGTGCCGGAACTACCATTTACCACTGGCAAAGAACTGGTGGGATCATAAGCCCGAAAAAGTGGTGGAAAATGAGCAAACAAAACTACTGTGGGACTTCCGACTTCAGACTGACCGAATTCTGAAGCATAACACACCAGACATTGTGATCGTGGAGAAAAAGAAAGTATGGATCATCGACATCACAATCCCAGGGGACAGCAGAATTGAGGAGAAGCAGCGAGAGAAATTAGTGAAATACGAAGATCTAAAAATCGAGCTGCAATGACTCTGTCATAAGCCAGTGAAAGTGGTCCCAGTGATACTTGGCACGCTGGGCGCAGTACTAAACGATCTCAGCAGACATTTGAAAACCATTGGAACTGACAAAATCTCCATCTGTCAATTGCAAAAGGCCGCTTTACTGGGATCGGCAAACATAATTCGCCGCTACATCACGCAGTCCTAGGTGCTTGGGAAGCGCCCGACTGGTGATGAAATACGAAATCCAGCATAGCGATCTCGTTTGCTGTGTTGTACTGACATAATAATAATAATAATAATAATAATAATAATAATAATAATAATTATTATTATTATTATTATTATTATCATCATTATTATGATAATAATAATAATAATAATTATTATTATTATTATCATCATCATTATTATTATCATTATTATTATTATTCTTCGGATGAGGGGCGGCATATAAATCTAATAAACTATTATTATTATTATTATTATTATTATTATTATTATTATTATTTAGATTTGTATGATGGCTTCGGCCTGACAAGGACCCTTATTTCTTTATCACTCATATTCAGCTAAATAATGAAACTAAATAATGAAAAGGGGTGTTGGTGCTTCCCTGATACGCCTCTTATCATAGGATGGGGTTATCATCCAGAATGGGTTGACCTCATCCACTCAGCTTGCAGGACTGTGTCTGTCAACTTTAATTGAAACATAGAAACATAGAAGATTGATGGCAGGAAAAGACCTCATGGTCCATCTAGTCTGCCTTTATACTATTTCCTGTATTTTATCTTAGGATGGATCTATGTTTATCCCAGGCAGGTTTCAATTCAGTTACTGTAGATTTACCAACCACATCTGCTAGAAGTTTGTTCCAAGCATCTACTACTACTACTACTACTACTATTATTATTATTATTATTATCATTATTATTATTATTATTATTATTATTATTAATTAGATTTGTATGCCGCCCCTCTCCGAAGACTCGGGGCGGCTCACAACAATAAAAACAGTACAAATCCAATAATTAAAACAGTTTAAAACCCTTAATATAAAAAACAGTGTTGGGGGTTTGGGAATGACACTACTGAGTCAGGTAATGAGTTCCACGCTTCGACAACTCGGTTACTGAAGTCATATTTTTTACAGTCAATTTTGGAGCGGTTAATATTAAGTTTAAATCTGTTGTGTGCTCTTGCGTTGTTGTGGTTGAAGCTGAAATAGTTGCTGACAGGCAGGACGTTGCAGCATATGATCTTGTGGGCAATACTTAGATCTTGTTTAAGGCATCTTAGTTCTAAGCTTTCTAGGCCCAGGATTGAAAGTCTAGTCTCGTAGGGTATTCTGTTTCGAGTGGAGGAGTGAAGGGCTCTTCTGGTGAAGTATTTATGGACATTTTCGTGGCACCGGACCAGGGTATCTACGAGACCGCCTTCTGCCGCACAAATCCCAGCGACCGGTTAGGTCCCACAGAGTTGGTCTCCTCTGGGTCCCGTCAACTAAACAATGTCGTTTGGCGGGACCCAGAAGAGTCTTCTCTGTGGCGGCTCCGACCCTCTGGAATCAGCTCCCTCCAGAGATCAGAACTGCCCCCACCCTCCTTGCCTTTTGTAAACTCCTTAAAACCCACCTCTGTCATCAAGCGTGGGGGAACTGAAACATCTCCCCCTGCCTATGTAGTTTTTGTGCATGATATGACTGCATGTATGTTTTTTATATATTGGGTTTTTTAGTTTTTTAGACTTTTTAAATGTATTATTGTTATTTTAGAGTCTAACTATTAGATTTGTCATTATATATTGTTTTTATCATTGCTGTAAGCCGCCCCGAGTCTACGGAGAGGGGCGGCATACAAATCTAATAAATAATAATAATAATAATAATAATAAATAATAATTTTCTAGGGTATTAATGTCTGAGATGCGATATGGGTTCCAAACAGATGAGCTGTATTCGAGGATGGGTCTGGCAAAAGTTTTGTAAGCTCTGGTAAGTAGTGCGAGATTGCCAGAGCAGAAGCTAGGTAGAAATATGTTAGGATGTTAATTTACAATATAATCCCTTTTATATCTCCTTAAAGCAGTGTTTCCCAACCTTGGCAACTTGAAGGTATCTGGACTTCAACTCCCAGAATTCCTCAGGCAGCGTTCTGGGAATTCTGGGAGTTGAAGTCCAAATATCTTCAAGTAGCCAAGGTTGGGAAACACTGCCTTAAAGAGTCGCAATGAATCCAAAAGACTTAACAGCGGGCAATCACTAGGAAACCCAGAATAATGTCTGGGTATGCAAAGCAAGAGAGCAATAAGGCTTTACATCTTCCTAGCTTTTCTAAATGTCTCTTTTGGCAAGCAAAAGCGAACAGCACAACTTTGTCCAATTCACATTCTCTCCCTGTACAGCGTGGATACTTGATTATCTGTGTTGGATGATCAAACACAGAGCTGTACCACCACTGTTTGAATAAACATGTCACCATTTGTACTGAACCCCCTTAATAAATTAAACTGTGATGCTTCACAATTCATTCGGCGTTGACTACCAACTCAAACAGGATAAAACTGGAGGAGATTGAAGGGAAGCTTTTGGAAGAAATTATTATTATTATTATTATTATTATTATTATTATTATTTATTGGATTTGTATGCCGCCCCTCTCCGTAGATTCGCTCGGGGCGGCTAACAACAATGATAAAAACAGCATGTAACAATCCAATACTAAAACAACTAAAAACCCTTATTATAAAACCAAACATACACACAAACATACCATGCATAACTTGTAATGGCCTAGGGGAAAGGAATATCTCAACTCCCCCAGGCCTGGCCATATAAGTGAGTCTTGAGTAGTTTACGAAAGACAGGGAGGGTGGGGGCAGTTCTAATCTCCAGGGGGAGTTGGTTCCAGAGGGCCGGGACCGCCACAGAAAAGGCTCTTCCCCTGGGGCCCGCCAAACGACATTGTTTAGTCGACGGGACCCGGAGAAGGCCAACTCTGTGGGACCTTATCGGTCGCTGGGATTCGTGCGGTAGCAGGCGGTTCCAGAGGTAATCTGGTCCAATGCCATGTAGGGCTTTAAAGGTCATGACCAACACTTTGAATTGTGACCGGAAACTGATCGGCAGCCAATGCAAGCCACGGAGTGTTGAAGAAACGTGGGCGAATCTTGGAAGCCCCACGATGGCTCTCGCGGCTGCGTTCTGCACGATCTGAAGTTTCCAAACACTCTTCAAAGGTAGCCCCATGTAGAGAGCGTTGCAGTAATCGAACCTCGAGGTGATGAGGGCATGAGCGACTGTGAGCAGTGACCCCCGGTCCAAATAGGGCCGCAACTGGTGCACTAGGCGAACCTGGGCAAACGCCCCCCTCGCCACAGCCGAAAGATGATGTTCCAATGACAGCTGTGGATTGAGGAAGACGCCCAAGTTGTGAACCCTCTCTGAGGGGGTCAGTAGTTCCTCCCCCAGGGTAATGAACGGACATATGGAATTGTCCTTGGGAGGCAAGACCCACGGCCATTCCGTCTTGTCTGGGTTGAGTTTGAGTTTGTTGACACCCATCCAGGCCCCAACAGCCTCCAGGCACCGGCACATCACTTCCACTGCTTCGTTGACTGGACATTTCAATGCAAGGATGGAGGCAGACAGTAAACATTTGCAGGAAGGAAGCAGACCAAACAATACAGCTAAGACAGGAAGGAAGAGAGGAAGGAATCACAGACAAAAAGAATGGGGAGAAAGACTAATGAAGATGTGAACACTCACAGAAAACAACAGAAATTGTTTCAAAAATCAGAGCGATGCGAGGAACTAAGGAGTCCAATAAAAATCACTGTCCAGAAATATATACAAACTGCAGAATTTTATGACTGCACAGACTTAAAAATCTGCTGGCGTTTATCCGCACTTATTCTCCAATAAGTGTATTTACAACTGTAAACTGAGAGACAGACCCATTCATAAGAACAAGAAATCTGTTTTATAACTTCCCCCTGGATTTACTTAAGACTGTTTCTTGTAAAGTTAAATGCCGCTGGATCTTTTCATGGGAAGCCGGTTGTGAAGTTAATCACCCAAGTTAAATCCAGGACTGCAACAGCAATTTTTGAATGTATCGGGATGTAAAAAAAAATGTATTCTTATCTTGGCATAAGAGAATGAGACAAACTGATACTGGTTTCCTGTTTTTAAAAAGCAGTAGTGAAATCTATCTATCTATCTATCTATCTATCTATCTATCTATCCATCCATCCATCCATCCATCCATCCATCTCTATCCATTCATATCTATCTGTCTGTCTGTCTGTCTGTCTGTCTACATCTATCTATCTATCTATCTATCTACCTACCTACCTACCTACCTACCTACCTACATCTGTCTGTCTGTCTGTCTACCTACCTACCTACCTACATCTATCTATCTATCAATCTATCTATCTATCTATCTATCTATCTATCTATCTACCTACCTACCTACATCTATCTATCTATCTACCTACCTACCTACCTACATCTATCTATCTGTCTGTCTGTCTCTGTCTGTCTGTCTGTCTGTCTGTCTGTCTGTCTGTCTACCTACATCTATCTATCTATCTATCTATCTATCTATCTATCTATCTATCTATCTATCTACCTACCTACCTACCTACCTAGGGCAACGGCTTGCATGCCAGCAGATATGGCTCCATGTGCCACCTGTGGCACCCGTGCCATAGGTTCGCCATCACTGCTCTATGATAAAGAAACCAAAATTCTGGTCAGCTCCAGAATTGAGTGGGGGGGGCTTCTGGTTAGGACCTTTGTGACTCTTTGAGTGTTTAAGGTTGGTACTTTATTTATTTATTTTGTCCAATATACAATAATACACAATGAAGGTAATAGAGGACACCTTCGAGGAAATAGAATTAGAGAAAGAATAGAAGAGAGAGTATAGGATAAAATAATCACAGATATAGGGATAGAAGAGAAGATATATGGGATATAGGAGAGACAATAGGACAGGGGACGGAAAGCATTCTAGTTCACTTATGTACGCCCCTTACTGACCTCTTAGGAATCTGGAGAGGTCAATCGTGGACAGTCTAAGGGTAAAATGTTGAGGGTTAGGGGATGATACTACAGAGTCCGGTAATGAGTTCCACGCTTCAACAACTCAATTACTAAAGTTGTATTTTTTACAGTCAAGTTTGGAGCGGTTAATACTGAGCTTGAATCTGTTGTGTGCTCTTGTGTTGTTGCGGTTGAAGCTGAAGCAGCCGTTGACAGGCAGAACATTGCAGCATATAATCTTGTGGGCAATACCTAGGTCATGTTTAAGGCGTCGTAGCTCTAAGCTTTCTAGGCCCAGGATTGTAAGTCTAGTTTCATACGGTATTCTGTTACGGGAGGAGGAATGAAGGGCTCTTCTGGTGAAGTATCTCTGGACATTTTCGAGGGTTTTAATGTCTGAGATGCAGTATGGTATATACAATGTACAAAAAACAATTTGCTTTAATTAATATTTTAATCTCTCACAACCTTCTCAGATCCTCACTACTAATTGATGTCAACCTCATCGATTGCAAAAACTCTTCCTTCATTGTTTCAGCTGTATTACACATATGCTAATGAAGAATAAACTTATTTTATTTCTATTCCCCAAAACCCAGAGATGTAGAGAGTAAGCAGATAACCGCCAAAACAAAGGACAACTATGTAAGAGGCTATCTCGTGCTAAAACAAACAGTAAAAAATCAGAGGTGAATTATTTCAACTTTAGAAACATAGAAACATAGAAGTCTGACGGCAGAAAAAGACCTCATGGTCCATCTAGTCTGCCCTTATACTATTTTCTGTATTTTATCTTAGGATGGATATATGTTTATCCCAGGCATGTTTAAATTCAGTTACTGTGGATTTATCTACCACGTCTGCTGGAAGTTTGTTCCAAGGATCTACTACTCTTTCAGTAAAATAATATTTTCTCATGTTGCTTTTGATCTTTCCCCCAACTAACTTCAGATTGTGTCCCCTTGTTCTTGTGTTCACTTTCCTATTAAAAACACTTCCCTCCTGGATCTTATTTAACCCTTTAACATATTTAAATGTTTCTATCATGTCCCCCCTTTTCCTTCTGTCCTCCAGACTATAAAGATTGAGTTCATGAAGTCTTTCCTGATACGTTTTATGCTTAAGACCTTCCACCATTCTTGTAGCCCGTCTTTGGACCCGTTCAATTTTGTCCATATCTTTTTGTAGGTGAGGTCTCCAGAACTGAACACAGTATTCCAAATGGGGTCTCACCAGCACTCTATAAAGCGGGATCACAATCTCCCTCTTCCTGCTTGTTATACCTCTAGCTATGCAGCCAAGCATCCTACTTGCTTTCCCTACCGCCTGACTGCACTGCAACTTTATAACACAATGGGCTATTTTAGACGTGAATTTTTGCTTGAAAATTATTTAAGCCAATCCTATTGTGAGATGGCACAGCATAAAATTTCCTGCTTTGCATTCATTGCTTTTAAGTAAAAATGGCCCACGTTGAATTGAAATTCCTTTTCCTACCAACCTGTTCACCAGCTACGCAACTGGTGATTTCAACACACGCCAAGTTTCATCACACAAGAACGGCCTTGCCAAATTAGAACAACAAAAAAAAAAAATATCATCCATTCTAATCAGGAAGTCTCTTAACGGAGCTTCCAAGAACAACAGTTCTCCTGATTGTCGATGCTATTTTATAATCAGAAATATTGTTCCCAAACATGGTTTTGGATTGTTGCCATTATGGGTAGCAACCACTGATAAGAGAGTTCTCTATTCAAGGACTCTGCTGGTCTCAAAATTGACAAAATTGAGCGGGTCCAAAGATGGGCTACAAGAATGGGGGAAGGTCTTAAGCATAAAACGTATCAGGAAAGACTCGATGAACTCAATCTGTATTGTCTGGAGGACAGAAGGAAAAGGGGGGACATGATCGAAACATTATTTAAATAGGTGAAAGGGTTAAATAGGGTCCAGGAGGGAAGTGTTTTTAATAGGACAGTGAACACAAGAACAAGGGGACACAATCTGAAGTTAGTTGGGGGAAAGATCAAAGGCAACATGAGAAAATATTATTTTACTGAAAGAGTAGTAGATCCTTGGAACAAACTCCCAGCAGACGTGGTTGGTAAATCCACAGTAACCGAATTTAAACATGCCTGGGATAAACATATATCCATTGTAAGATAAAATACAGGAAATAGTATAAGGGCAGACTAGATGGACCATGAGGTCTTTTTCTGCCGTCAGTCTTCTATGTTTCTATGTTTCTATGTTTCAATACAAGTCGTAACAAATAATTTATAAACATGTGAATCAGGAAAAGGTAGGTGTATGTATGTATGTATGTATGTATCTATCTATCTATCTATCTATCTATCTATCTATCTATCTATCTATCTATCTATCTATCTATCTATCTATCTATTTAGACTTCTATGCCACCAAATCCCAAAGGACTTAAACATTGATGGAATCAACACTACAGTCAGGCGGTAGGGAAAGCAAGTAGGATGCTTGGCTGCATAGCTAGAGGTATAACAAGCAGGAAGAGGGAGATTGTGATCCCGCTATATAGAGCGCTGGTGAGACCACATTTGGAATATACTGTGTCCAGTTCTGGAGACCTCCCCTACAAAAAGATATTGACAAAATTGAACGGGTCCAAAGACGGGCTACAAGAATGGTGGAAGGTCTTAAGCATAAAACGTATCAGGAAAGAATTAATGAACTCAATCTGTAGAGTCTGGAGGACAGAAGGAAAAGGGGGGACATGATCGAAACATTTAAATATTTTAAAGTGTTAAATAAGGTTCAGGAGGGAAGTGTTTTTCATAGGAAAGTGAACACAAGAAGAAGGGGACACAATCTGAAGTTAGTTGGGGGAAAGATCAAAGGCAACATGAGAAAATATTATTTTACTGAAAGAGTAGTAGATCCTTCGAACAAACTTCCAGCAGACGTGGTTGGTAAATCCCCAGTAACTGAATTTAAACATGCCTGGGATAAACATATATCCATTGTAAGATAAAATACAGGAAATAGTATAAGGGCAGACTAGATGGACCATGAGGTCTTTTTCTGCCTTCAGTCTTCTCTGTTTCTATAACCAACACCTTAAATTGTGACCGGAGACCGATAGGTAGCCAGTGCAGCTCATGGAGCATTGGTGTTATATGGGTGTACCAGACACACCCACAACAGCTCGCACAACTACATTCTGGATTAATTCTGCATGATGGGAGAAAATTAGTGCGTAGAAACATTTAAGGCTTAAGGGAAGGGAAAGGGGGGACACGATCAAAACATTTCAATATGTCAAAGGGTTAAATAAGGTTCAGGAGGGAAGTGTTTTTAATAGGAAAGTGAACGCAAGAAGAAGGGGGCACAATCTGAGGTTAGTTGGGGGAAAGATCAGAAGCAACATGAGAAAATATTATTGTACTGCAAGAGTAGTAGATGCTTGGAACAAACTTCCAGCAGACGTGGTTGGTACATCCACAGGAACTGATTTTAAACATTCAGCCTGGGGTAAACATCGATCCATCCTAAGATAAAATAGTGTAAGGGCAGATTAGATGGACGAGGAGGTCTTTTTTTCTGCCGTCAATCTTCTATGTTTCTATGCTTCGTTTTCATTTTTCCGAATTTATTTATTTATTTATTTATTTTGTCCAATACACAATGAGGGTTTTAGTGGGTATATATCTATACACACATTGTAAAATACATGATGAAGGTTATAGAGGAGATACTCATAGTAAAATATATCTAAGAAATAATAGAAAAGAAGATATAATAATAGAACATATCAATGAAAGAATAGAAGAGATATAGGAATAGAAGAAAGGTATAGGAGATATAGGAGAGCAATAGGACAGGGGACGGAAGGCACTCCTGTCCAACTTCCAACTCCAAGCCCAGCATTTAAATAAAAAATCCAAAAATGTCAGCTATGGGAAATGTCAGGAAAGAATTCGACAGCTGTAACCTGTATTCATCTTAGGCCAGCTGCTGCAATTCCATCATTCTTGTGAAAGATCAGGGAGGATTTCTTTGTATTTGGAGAATGGAATTTGCAATTCCAGGGATTTAGAAAGGGGGAGAGCCGGTCATCTCAGTGTATTGGATAAAAACGTGGATTCCACAAAGTCTGCGTTTTATCACAAAGATGCCCAGCCCTAACTTGGCTCTTCTCCCCCCCAGAGAAAATAATCTTATCAGCTGTCACTCCATTGCTGGTATCCCCTGCAGTTTAATGATTACACAGGAAAAAGCTTATCAAAGAATAATTTGGAATACAGTAGAACCCCGACTTACGAGACTAATTGGTTCCGGAAGGAGGCTCGTAAGTCGGAACGCTCGTATGACGAAACATTGTTTCCCATAGGAAACAATGTAAAGTCAATTAATCCGTGCAACAACAAAAAAAACCGCTGCCGCCGAACGCGGAAGTTAGCGTTCGGCTTCAGGAGACAGCTCCTTGGCGCTCGTATCCCGAATGTGAGCTCGGGAGGTGAACAAAAATATCGCTCCCTCCCAGCTCTTATCTCGAGTAGCTCGTAAGTAGAGCTGCTCGTATGTCGAGGTTCCACTGTACTGTGTTCAGTTCTGGAGACCTCACCTACAAAAAGAGATTGACAAAATTGAACGGGTCCAAAGACGGGCTACAAGAATGGTGGAAGGTCTTAAGCATAAAACGGATCAGGAAAGACTTCATGAACTCCATCTGTACAGTCTGGAGGACAGAAGGAAAAGGGGGGACATGATCGAAACATTTAAATATGTTCAAGGGTTAAATAAGGTCCAGGAGGGAAGTGTTTTTAATAGGAAAGTGAACACAAGAACAAGGGGACACAATCTGAAGTTAGTTGGGGGAAAGATCAAAAGCAACGTGAGAAAATATTATTTCACTGAAAGAGTAGTAGATTCTTGGAACAAATTTCCAGCAGACGTGGTTGGTAAATCCCCAGTAACTGAATGTAAACATGCCTGGGATAAACATATATCCATTGTAAGATAAAATACAGGAAATAGTATAAGGGCAGACTAGATGGACCATGAGGTCTTTTTCTGCCGTCAGTTTTCTATGTTTCTAATACCCTGTTTCCCCGATAGTAAGACACCCCCGATTGTAAGACGTATCGGGGGTTTCAGGGGGGTCGGCTAATATAAGCCGTACCCCGAAAGTAAGACATATGTCTTACTTTCGGGGAAACACGGGGGTATTGCCGCCTCCCTCTCATCTAGCTGCGCGCCGCCTCCTGCCCACGTCCACACCGTTCCCCCTCCATACGTCACCGCGTCTGCCACCTCCCTCTGATCTTAATGACCGCCGCCTCCTGCCCACTTCCGCGCCGCCCCCCTCCATACATCACCGCGTCTAAATGTTAATTTTATGGTTAAAACAAAAAATTCGACAATTTTTTTCCAATATAAGACATACCCCGAAAGTAAGACATAGTGGGGCTTTTGGGGATAAAAAGAAAGTAAGACACTGTCTTACTTTCGGGGAAACACGGGTAATAATTTTTCCATCCAATATACAGTATGCTGTAGTGAATAAAGGACGGTGACTTGGCAAAAAACAATGTGCAGGAAGTATTCGTGAAGCAAAAAGGACAGAAAAAAAATGTTTTAAGTCTAGAGCGATGAGGTAACAATCGGAAATGGCCGGGCTCAGCCCTGATTCACTGGGGTATAAGAGGGAAGAGATTGCACACAATCAGACTTGCAAGATTGTGTTAGAATCTCAATACAAGGAAGTTTCGTTTTCCTCTGAGTTGATTTGCTGGCTGGTCTGACAACATAGGACCATAAATATAGGACGTTCTTGACTTGGGAGCATCATTGAGCCCAAAATCTGTTGCTAAATCAGACACTAGTTAAGTGAGTTAAGCCCCATTTTATTGCGAGAGATATTAAATGAAGCACTGCAGTTGTTAAGAAACATAGTTAAGTGGCTTGTCAGAAGAAGTGCTGGCTGGTTACATAATAATAATAATAATAATAATAATAATAATAATAATAATAATAATAATAATAATAATAATAATATTTATTAGATTTGTATGCCGCCCCTCTCCGAAGACTCACAGCAATAAAAACAATATTATAACAAAACAAATCTAATATTAAAAGAAGCATATACATTAAAACCCTATCATATGTTTAAAAACCAAACAACACATTCATACCAAACATGAAACAAAATATAAAGAAGCCTGGGGGAAAGGTGTCTCAACTCCCCCAGGCCTGGGGGTATAAGTGAGTCTTGAGTAATTTACGAAAGACAAGGAGGGTGGGGGCCGTTCTAATCTCCGGGGGAAGTTGATTCCAGAGGGCCGGGGCCGCCACAGAGAAGGCTCTTCCCCTGGGGCCCGCCAAACGACATTGTTTAGTCGACGGGACACAGAGAAGGCCAACTCTGTGGGACCTTATCGGCCGCTGGGATTCGTGCGGTAGTAGGGGGTTCCGGAGGTACTCTGGATTTTTTTCCGGGAGCCTGAAATAACTTTCATGAAAACCACTCTTTGAATTAGCCCAAGAATACCAACTAACTGAAGTCGGTTGTGCTGAATCTCTAAGCCAAAATCATCCAGCTTCCTGGTCCAATTCCAACATTTTAACCATGCCTCTACATTAGCTGTCATCACATCAACGTGAGGGGAAAAAAATTATTATTATTATTGCATTTTAAAAATGTAGGGGAGAGGTAACCACTAAACTGAACGTTACCTACTTCCGCCAAGTTTATATGCTAAGTCTTGATTTTGCAAGAAACTTCCTTTCTGTTGCAGGCCAAGGAGTTTAAGGAACATGGTAAAATTTCCTACGCGCAGCAAAATTGGTTTTTGGCCTTGGTAGGATTTTTTTTTTTCTCAAGATAAAACAGAATAAGCAGATCTCCAAACTTCCAAGCTGACCTTGTTTATTGTAAGTAATGTCTGGCAGGCATCCTATTAGCTTGATTCGGGGACTTCTTTGTGTACATTGTAGTCATAACATGAACACCCAAATAAGCTCTTCCTTTCTCGGAGAGTGCAAGATAGGACAATTGCTCTAGAAATGCAACATAGCTTCAAGCACTGCGAAGTTAACCTGATCCTACGCAGCTTCTGCTCTGGCAATCTCACGCTACTCACCAGAGCGTACAAAACTTTTGCCAGACCCATCCTTGAATACAGTTCATCTGTCGATTAGGTCCCACAGAGTGGGCCTTCTCCGGGTCCCGTCAACTAAACAATGTCGGTTGGCGGGCCCCAGGGGAAGAGCCTTCTCTGTGGCGGCCCTGACTCTCTGGAACCAACTCCCCCCAGAGATTAGAAGTGCCCCTACTCTCCCTGCCTTTCGTAAACTCCTTAAAACCCACCTTTGTCACCAGGCATGGGGGAATTGAGATATCTCCCCCTGGGCATGTTGTATGTGTATAATTTTCCCAGCCCAAAGGCCAGATGAGTCACAGGTTGGCCACACCCACTGGCAGTTGGAACAGAGTTCTTTTCAGATGGGGAGGGGGAGTAGAATGTCTAACTCCTTAGCATCAGAGTATGTTAATAATAATATAAGAAATAACTAATGATCTGACGGTCATTTCGAAAAATCCTTTCTTAGCGAACCCCTAGAAGTCCAAAGAAACATACAGTACATGCCAAGTTTCAAGTTTGTAGGCTTTAAGGAAATTTCATGATAATGTGTGAGTGGCATTTGTCTTATACTGTATGTATAAAGATTTATATTATATATATTATATATATTGTATATTTATATTATATATATTACGCACACACCCACACATTTCTGCTACATAGGATACAGTTTCTAAATTCTATGATGCAAACTATTTCAGTGGATGAAATCTAGAAAAAGAATTAGGGATAAGAAGACCTCTAACGTCTGGCGGGACCCAGGGGAAGAGCCTTCTCTGTGGGGGCCCCGACCCTCTGGAACCAGCTCCCCCCTGAGATTAGGATTGCCCCCACCCTCCCTGCCTTTCGTAAACCCACCTCTGTCGTCAAGCATGGGGGAACATCTCCCCCTTGCCCATGTTGTTTTGCCGTTGATTGATTGACTGTGTGCCTGTGTTTTTTTATATACTGTATATATATTGGGATTGTTTTATGAATTTTTAATTTAAAATTGTAATTAGATTGGTGGGAATTGGATTTGTTACTATGTACTGTTTTTATTATTGTTGTGAGCCGCCCCGAGTTTGCGGAGAGGGGCGGCATATAAATCCAATAAATCTAATCTAATCTAATCTAACGGATTGTTTGAAAATGCTGAGCGGTTTCTTCGTTTCCTTAAATAGAACAATTCCGATCCCTTAAGATAGAAAACAACGCTCATGCTGTGAAATCAAAAATGTTGGATAACAAGCATACTTTATTTTTCAAACATGGGTTTTTTTTGTGCAAATAAACAATTCTGCAGGAATTTTTTTTTGGGAGGCACTTAATGTAATTGAAAGTCTAATTAAGCTAAATCAATAGGAAATTGAGAAAATAAAAATTTCAAGAGCGTGCCCCCCCTCCCCAGGCATTCTTTCTCAGGCAATTTAAATAATTGAAATAGACGCAATGGTGTGTTGCCATATGCTACGCCCACAAGAACTATCTTTAACATCTTCCTGAGAATTGCAGGGTAGGTTTTTGTCACTATGCAGCAATTTGTTCTTTTTATTTTAAAAAAAAAAAGCCCCTGCCAACTTGAAGATACGGTCTCAAATTTCCAATGAAATATTCAGGACTGAATATTAGGGGTCTGTAATATGGTAAATGATTTAGCTTTACTAGATAAATGGTCAAAGCAATGGAAACTGCAGTTTAATGTTTCCAAATGTAAAATAATGCACTTGGGGAAAAGGAATCCTCAATCGGAGTATTGTATTGGCAGTTCTGTGTTAGCAAAAACTTCAGAAGAGAAGGATTTAGGGGTAGTGTCTCAAAATGGGTGAGCAGTGTGGTCGGGCAGTAGGAAAAGCAAGTAGGATGCTTGGCTGCATAGCTAGAGGTATAACAAGCAGGAAGAGGGAGATTGTGATCCCCTTATATAGAGCGCTGGTGAGACCACATTTGGAATACTGTGTTCAGTTCTGGAGACCTCACCTACAAAAAGAGATTGACAAAATTGAACGGGTCCAAAGACAGGCTACAAGAATGGTGGAAGGTCTTAAGCATAAAACGTATCAGGAAAGACTTAATGAACTCAATCTGTATAGTCTGGAGGACAGAAGGAAAAGGGGGGACATGATCGAAACATTTAAATATGTTAAAGGGTTAAATAAGGTTCAGGAGGGAAGTGTTTTTAATAGGAAAGTGAACACAAGAACAAGGGGACACAATCTGAACTTAGTTGGGGGAAAGATCAAAAGCAACGTGAGAAAATATTATTTCACTGAAAGAGTAGTAGATCCTTGGAACAAACTTCCAGCAGACGTGGTTGGTAAATGCACAGTAACTGAATGTAAACATGCCTGGGATAAACATATATCCCTCCTAAGATAAAATACAGGAAATGGTATAAGGGCAGACTAGATGGACCATGAGGTCTTACGCAAACCCCAATATCGGTGTACAATCACAGCCAAGCCAACTCCAGCGACCATCCAGAGAAGAAATAAACTGGACATGTATATAATATGCCATATGTCATCTCTGAAAGACTTGGATTCCTGTTCTCCCACCGCCTTCCTATATAATCACCAAAACTCTGGAAAACAGGATTAGGAGCTCAGCTTTTTTTTTGTCTGTTGTTTCAGGAGGTTTAATTTCCAGCACAGACTCTAATTGCCAGAGCAGAAATTAACACCTGAATAAAAAGAAAAAAATTGCATGTTTGCATCTCCTGTTTGTCAAAGAGCACAACACAAAATAAGCTGCATTCCTCATTCTTAATTCCAGATTTGTCTGCTGATTACATTTCCATTGTCAGCCCCAAGAGGACTCAAAATGTTTCTCGTAATTTTTAGGTGTTGAGAATTAAAGGGCGAAAAGGAAGTGATTACATAGCAGTTTTGCTCTGGTGGTTTTTAAAAAAAAAATCAGGAGGGTAAAAAGCAGCATAGTCGCCCATGGCTACAAGCTCCACCCCTTTTCAACATGGCTGCCACTTCACTGCAGGTGGATAAGGGGCGGGGCTTAGTTCACCAGGTCATGTGGTTGATTTCATCCATCTGATGTGTATGAGTGACATTTTGCTTCTCTGTAGCAAGGGGATGCACATTATTATTTTATTATTATTATTATTATTATTATTATTATTATTATTATTACAAGTGAACACAAGAACAAGGGGACACAATCTGAATTTAGTTGGGGGAAAGATCAAAGGCAACATGAGAAAATATTATTTTACTGAAAGAGTAGTAGATCCTTGGAACAAACTTCCAGCAGACGTGGTTGGTAAATCCACAGTAACTGAATTGAAACATGCCTGGGATAAACACATACCCATCCTAAGATAAAATACAGGAAATAGTATAAGGGCAGACTAGATCGACCATGAGGTCTTTTTCTGCCGTCAATCTTCTATGTTTCTATGTTTATTTTTTTTTTAATACAGTTGTAACTTCAAAAGGTAACTTCAAAAGGAAATGAGAAAGGTGCATAAGCCGCCTGGGAAAGCCAAGGGAAATCGTCAAAACCGTAAAAAAAGCAAAAGTTAAGAATATTCTGGAGATGTGACGCGACACCCGAAAAAAATACGGCATCCTTCCACTTAATTTGTATTTGTATTTATTAGATTTGTATGCCGCCCCTCTCCGAAGACTCGGGGCGGCTAACAACAATATAAAAAGAGAATGTAAGCAAATCTAATATTAAAAATAATCTAAAAAACCCCAATTTAAAAAGCCACTCATACATACAAGCATACCATGTATAAATTCTATAAACCTAGGGGGAAGGGAAATTTCAATTCCCCCATGCCTGACGACAGAGGTGGGTTTTAAGGAGCTTGCGATGGGCAAGGAGGGTGGGGGCAGCCAAACGACATTGCTTAGTCGACGGGACCCGGAGAAGGCCAACTCTGTGGGACCTAACCAGTCACTGGGATTTGTGCCACAGAAGGCCTCCAGAGAAAGACTGAAGGCCAACGAGATCCAGGAAGAACATCAAGGCTTCCAAATCTAAGGGACTGTTTTGGACAAAATTCAACCGCACTTTTTCATGTGGCTGTTGATAAAAGTAGGATCGCCAACATCCGATGACAGATATACCCACAAGAAGAAGAAAATAAACAACAGGGAAATAATACTACTCCACAGGACAGAATAAAGGGTTTGGCATGCCCTTCCTCCCTGTCGGAGAACAACAGTTTTAAAAGCAATCGATCTGCGCATGCCAGAGTATAGTCTGGTTGTGTTTTATGGCACGATATTTAAAAACAATGATCAATATACACTACAGGTAGTCGACGCACAACAGGTCAGTTCCAAGTTACAACGGCACTGAAAAAAGTGACTGTTTTTATTTCATCCTTATCATCATTGCAGCATCCAAATATTTATTTATTTATTTATTTATTTATTATTCATTCATTCATTCATTCATTTATTGGATTTGTATGCCGCCCCTCTCCGTAGACTCGGGGCGGCTAACAACAATGATAAAAACAGCATGTAACAATCCAATCCAATACTAAAATAACTAAAAAAAACCATTATAAAAACCAAACATACATACAAACATACCATGCGTAAATTGTAAAGGCCTAGGGGGAAAGAATATCTCAGTTCCCCCATGCCTGACGGCAGAGGTGGGTTTTAAGAAGCTTACGAAAGGCGAGGAGGGTGAGGGCAATTCTAATCTCTGGGGGGAGTTGGTTCCAAAGGGCCGGGGCCGCCACAGAGAAGGCTCTTCCCCTGGGTCCCGCCAAACGACATTGTGTAGTTGACAGGACTCGGAGAAGGCCCACTACCTCGTTGCTGGGATTCGTGCAGCAGAAGGCAGTCCCTGAGATAATCTGGTCTGGTGCCATGAAGGGCTTTATAGGTCATAACCAACACTTTGAATTGTGACCGGAAACTGATCGGCAACCAATGCAGACTGCGGAGTGTTGGTGTAACATGGGCATATTTGGGGAAGCCCATGATTGCTCTCGCAGCTGCATTCTGCACGATCTGAAGTTTCCGAACACTTTTCAAAGGTAGCCCCATGTAGAGAGCATTGCAGTAGTCGAACCTCGAGGTGACGAGGGCATAAGTGACTGTGAGCAGTGACTCCCGGTCCAAATATCTTCAAGTTGCCAAGGTTGGGAAACACTGTTCTAGTCCAACTCCCTGCTTAGGAAAAAAACCTATGGCATTTCAGACAGAAGGTTATCCAACATCTTTAAAACTTCCAGTGTTGCAGCATTCACAACTTCTGGAGGCAAGCTGTTCCACTGATTCATTGTTCTAACTGCCTGGAAATATCTCCTCTTTTCTAGGTTGCTTCTCTCCTTGTTTAGTTTCCACCCATTGCTTCTTGTTCTACCCTCAGATGCTTTGGATAGTAGGTTGACTCCTTTTTCTTTGTGGCAGCCCCTGAGATATTGGGAGACTGCTATCATGTCTCCCCTGGTCCTACTTACTTACTTACTTACTTACTTACTTACTTACTTACTTACTTACTTACTTACTTACTTACTTGCTTACTTATTAGATTTGTATGCAGCCCCTCTCCATAGACTCGGGGCGGCTAACAACAATAATGAACAACATATAGCAAATCTAATATTTAAAATAATTAAAAGACCCTTATTTAAAAACCAAACATACACACAAACATACCATGCATAAATTGTATAGGCCTAGGGGGAAGGGAATATCTCAATTCCCCCATGCCTGATGACAGAGATGGGTTTTAAGGAGGTGGGTTTTCTTTGTGACATATTTGTGACGTTCGCAGTGTCCTGAGGTCACACGATCCCCTTCTGCGACCTTCTGACAATCAAAGTCAAGGGGGAAAGCCAGATTCACTTAACCATGTTACTAACTTAACCATTGCAATGATTCATTTACCAACTGTGGCAAGTTGGTAAAGTTCGTAATATGGGGCAAAACCCCACTTAATAACTCTCTCACTTAGCAACAGAAATTATGGGGGCTCAATTGCGGTCATAACTCGAGGACTACCTGTCCTTGACTTACGACAATTGGGATCAGAACTCCCATTGTAAACAAAATGGTTCTTATGTGACTTGCACCCAATTTTGCGACCATTTTTGTCAATGGTTGTTAAACCCATCACAGCAGTTGTTCACTGGAACACACAGTTGTTAAGCAAATCAGGCTTTCCCTACTGACTTGTATTATTGGAAGCTGGCCAGGAAGATTGGAAGGTTGGAATTCCTGAACTCAGGATGTTGCACAACTGTCCTAAATTTTAATCACATGACTGTGGGGACAGTGCGATGGTAATAAGTGCAAAAGCCATGTTATGTTATGTCAAAGGGTTAAATAAGGTTCAGGAGGGAAGTGTTTTTAATAGGAAAGTGAACACAAGAACAAGGGGGCACAATCTGAGCTTAGTTGGGGGAAAGATCAAAAGCAGCGTGAGAAAATATTATTTTACTGAAAGAGTAGAAGATGCTTGCAATAAATTTCCAGCAGACGTGGTTGATAAATCCATAGTAACTGAATTTAAGCATGCCTGGGATAAACACATACCCATCCTAAGATAAAATACAGGAAATAGTATAAGGGCAGACTAGATCGACCATGAGGTCTTTTTCTGCCGTCAATCTTCTATGTTTCTATGGTTTTGTTTTTTTTATTCAGTTGTAACTTCAAAAGGTCACAAAACGAACGCCGGTAAGTCACAAACTCCTGTAAACTCACTTCGGTTGCACAATTATATTTTTTTAAGCTTGTAGCAATCAAATGTGGTTAGACTGCAGTATTTCCGTTCTCACAGCTAGCCAGGATAGCGACAGATAATCAGAGTTCAACACTTAGGTCCATAGGTCCTTATCATCAGTTTTCACTAAACTGGTCTTCTTCAAGAAAGTGCTATATGAATTGTTTAGCCTTGAAGCCTCCTCATGATATCCCTTGGCATTTACCCTTTCAGTGATGTCTTTTATCACAATTACAATGTTTTATCACAATTACAATGTCGCCACTCCTGTAGAGATTTACCGTAGTTTCTGTTTTCGAACCAGAAAACCAAGTAGGCTATACAGTACATATGTACATTTCCTAGTCAGGACTATTTTGGCATAAAACCATCTCCAAATTAACAGAGCCAACTTTTTACATTTTGGGACTGACACCAATGTTGGACAGTAGTTAGAAAAATGGATCGAATAAATAAGGATAGCCCAATATATTAATTATTCCATAGGTTGAATAAAATTCATGCTTTATTATTACTTGTGTGACATTTTGGGAGTTAACCCATACTTATAGATGCTACTTCCTCAAAAGTTAACATCAAAGAGAATTTAGTTTATTGTTAAAGATTTATTCAGGAGTTCAAAGCAACATATATAACTCCTCACAACTCTGCAAGGGATGCAACGATCTTTAATAAATGTACTCCCAGCATTCTCAAGGGTCAATAGTGGAAGTAGGGACATCACTTTTATTAGCACAGTTGTGAAATTTCTAGCCAAATAGATTTTATTTTTTAAAAATCACCCTAAAATTCAGTCTCCATTCCATTGCAATCTGAAGCAAAATACAAAAATGCTAAGAACGTACATCAAATTAGTATAAAGAAAAGCCGCATGGTGCATTTCCTCTCGATATTCTAGAAAGATTCAGCGAGCTGTTAAGAACCACACCACTGCCTTTCTAAATTTAGATACATATATTTAAAGGATTTGCTTTTTTAGATGGTAAACCTGCTTCTCCCTACAGCCAGAAATGGGGGGTTTTTTTGGTCAAAGATCATGAAGGGGAAAAAACCCGGAACAGCACAACCACACAGCTGCACAATCACACAGGGCCAGTCTGTAAGAGGAAGAGGAAGGCCATCTCCATATCTTGGGCCCCAACTGGGTTAAGCTGTCAACCTGATCTCAAAAGGCAAAACCCCAAACAATACACACGTACACAAAATGCTTCTAAATTGGGCATCTCCTCCATCTGAAAAGGAAGGGGAAAAAGAAACCCACCAGGGTATCTGAAAAGACTCCTGCAAAGAAAGAATGATTGATTACAGGATCCCTGTGTTGAGGGTGGGAGGGAGATGTCATCCTATTTTATAGATGCAAAAAAGGAGACCCCTGGGGAGCCCCCCAGCTGCTGTGGAGTGGAGATGGGGAGGGGAGAAACAGAGGGAAGCAAAAAGACATAAGGGGGGTAGTACTGAAAGCCCCCATTATCTTGCCCCAATTTAACTGCAGGGCATTCATTTATTTAGATTTATCGGTTACCCATGTCCTGTTGACACAAGACACTATTTAACGCATGCATCCCACATACACTGCCCTATGGATCAGAGAAGATCACCCATAGATCACCCCATGGATCACAGAAGATAACCCCAGATCACCCTAAGGATCACCAATCACCCTAAGGATCACAGATTGCCCACAGATCACCCTCAGGATCACAGAGGATCACCACAGATCACAGACCACTCTATGGATCACAGGAGATCATCCCCAGATCACCCTGAAGATCATAGAATATCACCCTCAGATCACAGATCATCCTATGGATCACAGAACACCACCCCAGATTACCCTAAGGATCATAGAAGATCATCCTATGGATCACATATCACTCTATGGGTTGGTTGGTTGGTTGGTTGGTTGATTAATTGATTGATTGATTTAATTTGACTTCTCTGCCATCCAATCCTGAAGGATTCAGGGCAGCTGGATCACAGAAGATCACCCACCAGATCACCCTAAGGATCATAGATCATCCCCCAGATCACCCTAAGGACCATAGATCATAGATCATCCCCAGATCACCCTAAGGACCACAGATCACTCAATGGATCACAGAAGATCAGCCCCCCAGATCACCTTAAGTATCACAGAACATTCTATTTTTTCACAGAACATCACCACCACCCCATCACCCAAAGGATCATAAAAAATCACCCCCAGATCACAGCTCATCCTATGGATCACAGAAGATTCATAGGGTAACCCCCCTCCCAACAAGGACGCTCTTCTCCCACCCACCCACCCAAATTTTACTGGAGTGGCTTTCTAGAAAAGAAAGGGGGAAAACCCCCACTTTAAACTTTTATCAAAGCAGGCCTGGGGGGCGAAAGCAACTCCTCCATCCCCCAACCCTCTCTCCTCACGTAGGGGTCTCTCTGAATCCCCTCGCTCTCGGGGCGAGCCCCCTCCCCAACACCCTCGCCCTCTCAATGGGGGCCCTTGGGGGAAAGGGGGGGGGAGAAAGGCCAGCCACTTTCGTCATCTTTCCACCACCACCCCTCATAAATAATATGTTTTATTAAAAGCACTTTTCCCCCTCCAGGAGCTGGACGGGGAGAAGCGACCGGCCTTGAAGAGAGGGAGGAAGCGGAGGGAGGACCGGGCCGAAGCCAGCCCGGAGGGAGGGCGGGAGAAGAGCCACCAACGGCCCGAGAAGACTCTTCTCCGGCGGCCCCACCGAGCTCTCCGGCCGGTTCTTCCCTGATACCCTCCCGGTTCCCCTCACGCCTTCCCCGGCCACGGGCGGGAGGCTCGTCGGGCTGCTTTCCACCCGAGGCCCCGGCGCGGCCCGGCCAGGCTAGCGGGTTGTTTCCCCCCCCCCTCCCCCCGCCGGCGAGTTCTGACGGAACCCTGAGGCGATTCCGCCGCCGGACGCGTCTCGGGCACTTACAACAAGAAGCTCATGATGGCGGCGTCGGAGCGAGAGCGGCTGCCTCGGCGCGGCTCCCAATGGCAGGCGGCCGCGGCGGGCGAAAGAGGAGGAGGAGGTGGAGGAAGAGGAGGCGGAGGGAAGGCGGGCGGGCCTCCGCCGACCGGGGCCTCCTCCGCTGGCCGCGCCTCCCCTGGCAGGGCTGGGGCCCGCGAGCTCCCGCCCTAAGCAGGCAGGCCGGGGGGCCGCGATGGGAGTTGTAGTCCGACGCGGCCGATGGAGGGTTCCCGCCTCCCCTCATTTTTTAGTTCCTCTGGCTGCAGGTGCTATTCAACAGGTGCCTGCCTGCCTGCCTTCCATCTCTTTCTTATTATTATCTAGCTACTTACTTTTTACCTCTGTCTATCATGTGTCTATCATCTATTACCGTCTATTTACCTCTGTCTATTATCTATCTATCTATCTTCTATCTCAATCAATCATTTTATTTATCATTATCTACCTATCAGCCTCTATCATCCATCTATCATCTCTATCCTTTTTGTATTCATCCATCCATCCATCCATAAATGTCTGTCTGTCTATCATCTATTATCTCAATCAATCATTTTATTTATCATTATCTACCTATCAGCCTCTATCATCCATCTATCATCTCTATCCTTTTTTGTATTCAT
This sequence comes from Erythrolamprus reginae, assembly GCF_031021105.1. Taxonomy (NCBI): domain Eukaryota; kingdom Metazoa; phylum Chordata; class Lepidosauria; order Squamata; family Dipsadidae; genus Erythrolamprus; species Erythrolamprus reginae. The sequence goes on from NC_091956.1 coordinate 6,608,565, forward strand.
CCATCCATCCATCAATGTCTGTCTGTCTATCTATCTATCATCTATTATCTCAATCATTTTATTTATCATTATCTACCTATCAGCCTCTATCACCCATCTATCATCTCTATCTTTTTATGTATTCATCCATCCATCCATCAATGTCTGTCTGTCTGTCTATCTTCTATCTCAATCAATCATTTTATTTATCGTTATCTACCTATCAGCCTCTATCATCCATCTATCATCTCTATCTTTTTATGTATTCATCCATCCATCCATCCATCCATCCCTGTCTGTCTGTCTGTCTGTCATCTATCTATCTATCTATCTATCTATCTATCTATCTATCTATCTATCTATCTATCTATCTATCTGTAAACTGCACAAAAAGACCTGTATAAGAGTGAAAAAGAGGGACATGAAAATATTTACTGACCCCTCGCATCCTGGACATAAACTGTTTCAACTCCTACCCTCAAAACGTCGCTACAGAGCACTGCACACCAAGACAACTAGACACAAGGACAGTTTTTCCCCAAATGTCATTGCTGTGCGAAACAAATAATTCCCTCACCACTGTCAAACTATTCACTAGGGCTGCATTACTATTACTATTAGTATCATTGCTATCACCCATCTCCTCCCACTTATGACTGTAATTTGTTGCTTGTATCCTTACGATTTATATTGTTTCCTAGTATGATTTGATTGCTTATTTGTACCTTATGTCTATCATTAAGTGTTGTACCATATGATTCTTGACGAATGTATTTTTTCTTTTTATGTACACTGAGAGCATATGTACCATTGACAAATTCCTTGTGTGTCCAATCACACTTGGCCAATAAAGAATTCTAATCTAATCTATCTTCTACCTGTCTATCATTCATCTGTTACCTATCATCTCTATCTTTCTCTCATTATCTACCATCTCTGTCTCTATCTGTTCTATATCTTTATCTATGTCAATCTGTCATCTGGCTTTATTTTTGTAAATGAAATACAGTAAATATAAATGTATGTTTAAAAATAAATATGGTGAACGTACATTGTACTCCTTCCTTTTGCCCTCTCACAACAACAACCCGGTGAGGTGGGCTGAGAGAGAAGGACTAGTGCCCGCAATGTGATGACGTTCTGCTAGGTGGGCGGAGCCTCCTGCCGCTACTCCTACTGGTTCTGCCAAACCGGGCCGAACCGGTAGGACCCCACCAGTGGTCAGATGGTTTGTGTAATGTATTCCAACCTATGGCTTGCTTCAGATGATCTTCAGAGCCAAGTAAAGCACCTGTGTGGGGGGAGGAGAGTTATTTCATTGTGGACAACCACAGGTGATGCCCTCTTGACACCGCTAAGAATCCAGAACCCACTGACCTTCTCTAGACTCAACTGCTACTTTTAAGGATATACAGGACCCTTTGGAAAGAAAATACTCATGATCAACAGGTTGTTTACCTTACATAGATCAAATGTGTTTTTAATAGGAAAGTGAACACAAGAACAAGGGGACACAATCTGAAGTTAGTTGGGGGAAAGATCAAAAGCAACATGAGAAAATATTATTTTACTGAAAGAGTAGTAGATCCTTGGAACAAACTTCCAGCAGACGTGGTAGATAAATCCACAGTAACTGAATTTAAACATGCCTGGGATAAACATATATCCATCCTAAGATAAAATACAGAAAATAGTATAAGGGCAGACTAGATGGACCATGAGGTCTTTTTCTGCCGTCAGACTTCTATGTTCTATGTTTCTAATGGCAGCAGCATCTCAGATAGAAAGCCCCTACAGAGAGTGGTGAGGACAGCAGAGATTCTAGGAAGCTCACTTCATGTTATTCAGGATACTGATTGTAAGCACTATGTGCTTAGAGCTCAAAGCATCCTTAGGGACTCTGCACACCCACCTCACAGTCTGTTTCTGTTGCTCCCCTCAGAGAGGTTTCAAAGTATCTACCATATAGCAGGACTACCAGATTCTCTGAATAGATTTGACTCATGCCATCCATCTTGTTAGCTTGCAAGATTCGTTTTTCTCACCATGCACATATACACTGTGTTCTATATGTGGGTATATGCACATTTTATATATGTGTTATACTGTATATGTGAGTACTGTATATATATATGCAAAGCTGGCTGAGGAATTCTGGGAGTTGAAGTCCACAGGTCTTAAAGTTGACCAGGTTGGAGACCCAGGAATTCTGGGAGTTGAAGTCCACAAGCCTTAAAGTTGCCAAGGTTGGAGACCCAAGAATTCTGGGAGTTGAAGTCCACAAGCCTTAAAGTTGCCACGGTAGGAGACCCAGGAATTCTGGGAGTTGAAGTCCACATATCTTACAGTTGCCAAGATTGGAGACTCTCATGGTTCAAACGACCCCCTACACAGCAACCGCCCTAAATGACTGTTTTTAGATAATAGGGTGGGATAGTAGTAGTGAAGGCTCCCCGCGCAGGCGCACGGAGCAGCCACCCGAGCCCACGTGCCAGGGGAGGGCGGGGCCTCCGCTTCCCACCGCGCCTGCGCCGCCGGTACACTATTCTCTTCTTCACCCCCTCCTCTCTCTCTCTTCCCCCCCCCTCCCCTCCCCGGCGGAAGGCCCTGGCGCGTGCGCGTGCGCCGGAAGGCCTAGCTCGGCCGGGGGTGGTTGCCACGACGTCGACGAAGCCTCGCTCTCCCATGGCCGGGACTCGCTGGGTGCTGGGCGCGCTGCTCCGCGGCTGCGGCTGTCATTACAGCACTTGCCGCCACACCGGCGCGGCTTGCCTGCCGCCTTTGCGGCCTACCTCCTCCTCCACGTCGCCGGCGTCGCCGCCCCCTCAGGCCGGCGCTTTGGGCCTTTGGGGCCGCCGACGCCTCCTGCTCTTGCTCGGGGCAGCCACGCAGAGCCGCGGGGTCGCCAGCTCGGCCGGGCCGGTGCCCGGCTTCGGCCCTTGGCGGGGGTCCTTGCTCTCCCCGCCACTCGCGGGCCGATGCTACAGCCAGGTAGGCCGCGGAGGTCGCCGGTGTGTGTGTGTGTGTGGGCCGAACGTCTCCCTCGGGTCTTCCCCCCTCCCTTCTTTTGCACGCACTCCCTCGACTACAAAGCCCCTCATCCCCGGCCTCGGGTCTCCTGGAGCCCGCGCCGCTCCGGGTTGAAGGTCATGCGAGGGGCGTGCAATCTTGGCCTATTCGGACTCCCGGCTTCCCCGTCTCTTTGAAAGGAGGAAAAGGCTTCTGGCCGCGTTCTGGCCTTTGGGGGTCTCTCCCGGCTGGTTTCAATTTGAGGCTTTTCCTGAACGTTTCGTGACCAGACTAGGTAACAGCAGCAGCAGAAGGGGGAGTTCTTGTCCTGTCCCTCCTTACCTTAGAAAGGTCTATTTTCTTGTCATGTTCTTCTATAAATATCTATTTTCTTGTCCTACTCTCCTTACCCTACAAATGACTATTTTCTTGTCCTATTCTCCTTAGTTTATAAATATATATTTTCTTGTCCTATTCTCCCTAGTTTATAAATATATATTTTCTTGTCCTATTCTCCCTAGTTTATAAATATATATTTTCTTGGCCTACAAATGACTATTTTCTTGTCCTATTCTCCCTAGTTTATAAATATCTATTTTCTTGTCCTATTCTCCTTAGTTTATAAATATCTACGTATTTTCTTGTCCTATTATCTTTACCTTACATCTATTCTTATAAATGACTATTTTCTTGTCCGAATCTCCTTAACCTACATATGTCTATTTTCTTGTCCTATTCTCCTTACCTATCACCTTATAAATGTCTATTTTATTGTCTTATTTCTCCATATCTTTTTACTATTTTCTTGTCCTATTCTCCTTAGCCTCTAAATGTCTATTTTCTTGTCTTATTCTCCTTACCTTGTATCTATTCTTACCACCCTATAAATATCTATTTTCTTGTTCTAATCTCCTTATCTTACATCTATTAACACCTTATAAATGACTATTTTCTTGTCTTATTTCTCACCTTTTGACCATTTTCTTGTCCTAATCTCCTTAGTCTATAAATTCTGTTCTCCTTACTTTATATCTATTCTTATCACCCTATAAATATCTATTTTCTTGTCTTATTTCTCTTTCCCTATAAATGTCTATTTTCTTGTCTTATTTCTCCTTCCCTATAAATGTCTATTTTCTTGCCCTATTCTCCTAACCTTGTATCTATTCTTAACACCTTATAAATATATGTTTTCTTATTTCTCTTTTTGACTATTTTCTTGTCCTATTCTCCTTTATTTTATTTTATGTACGCTGAGAGCATATGCACCAAGACAAATTCCTTGTGTGTCCAATCACACTTGGCCAATAAAAATTCTATTCTATTCTATTCTATTCTATTCTTAGCCTTTAAATGTCTATTTTCTTGTCCTACTCTCCTTGCCTTATATCTATTCTTACCACCTTATAAATGGCTATATTCTTGCTTCATAAATGTCTATGTCCGTGTCCTATTCTCCTTACTTTACAAATGCCTATTTATAAGCTGAAGAGAAATAGAACAAGAAAATCCCGCCGATGATGTTACCTTGTGAACATTGAAACAAGCTTGGAGAGCAAATCGGTGCCAAAATCTAAAACAAGAGCTCCCAGTGTTTCCTATTATTTCAACATTGTATCCTTGTTCCAAGGACCATGTGGCCATCCCATGGCTGAGCAGATTCCTTTGGGTTGATCCCGCAAGGGGAGGGGTCTTGGGGAATTAGGACCACCCCCAGCAATCTCTTTGCAGAATAATTTAATAATAATAGACTGCAGCTGCGAGAGCAATCATGGGCTTTCCCAAATATGCCCATGTTACACCAACACTCCGCAGTCTGCATTGGTTGCCGATCAGTTTCCAGTCACAATTCAAAGTGTTGGTTATGACCTATAAAGCCCTTCATGGCACCGGACCAGATTATCTCAGGGACTGCCTTCTGTTGCACGAATCCCAGCGACCAGTTAGGTCCCACAGAGTGGATCTTCTCCGGGTCCTGTCAACTAAACAATGTTGCTTGGCGGGACCCAGGGGAAGAGCCTTCTCTGTGGCGGCCCCGGCCCTCTGGAACCAACTCCCCCCAGAGATTAGAATTGCCCCCACCCTCCTTGCCTTTCGTAAGCTACTTAAAATCCACCTCTGCCATCAGGCACGGGGGAATTGAGATCCTCTTTCCCCCTAGGCCTTTACAATTCTATGCATGGTATGTATGTATGTATGTTAGATTTTTATATTAATGGGTTTTTAATCATTTTTAGTATTAGATTACTACTGTACACTGTCTTATTATTGCTGTTAGCCGCCCCAAGTCTCCGGAGAGGGGCGGCATACAAATCCAATGAATAAATAAATAAATAAATTTGAGAGTGCAAAAAAATGGGAGAAGGGGAATAAAAGGAAACCTTCTCAGCCCCTCTTCTTGAAATGCTTCTGGAGATCCTGGCAGCTTTTAACTTCTCCAGCTTTGAGGGGGTTTTCCAGACTACTCTGAGCAGATGCTGAAGTTCATGTTTGTAGCACTTTTGGGGGGGGGGGTCTACCCCACTTTGGTAACTTGTGGCAAAATGGGTAACTCAAGCGCCCTTGTAACCTTCAGGAAACCTGTTGCTGTAGCTCAGTGGTTGTCAACCTTTCTAATGCCGTGACCCCTTAATACAGTTCCTCATGTTGCGCTGACCCCCCAAGCATAAGTCTAGCGCCAATTCTCCCAATAGAGCTTTAAGCTGATTGGCAGGAAGGTCAGAGGGACACCCCCACTGTAAACGCCTGATTGGCCGGATTGTAAAAATATTATAATAATAATAATAATAATAATAATAATAACAACAACAACAACAACAACAACAACAACAACTTATTGGATTTGTATGCCGCCCCTCTCCGTAGACTCGGGGTGGCTAACAACAATGATAAAAACAGCATGTGACAATCCAATAATAAAACAACTAAACTAAATATGCTCCGAGGCACCAGAATAGAAGCTTTTGTTCCTAACACCATGGGAAATTTGTCTTTTCCCATGGTCTTAGGCGATCTGTGTGAAACGGTCCCTCAACCCCCAAAGGGGTCCTGACCTCCAGGTTGAGAACCATTGCTGTAGCTTAAAACAACTATAGGGTTCTGCGATCTGCCTCTGGTTTCTCTCTCTGGCTCATCTTGGTAGGGTGACAATCTAATACAGTGTTCCCTTGATTTTCGCGGGGGATGTGTTCCGAGACCGGCCGCGAAAGTCGAATTTCCGTGAAGTAGAGATGCGGAAATAAATACACTATTTTTGGCTATGAACAGTATCACAAACCTTCCCTTAACACTTTAAACCCCCAAATTACAATTTCCCATTTCCTTAGCAACCATTTAGATTATTACTCACTGTGTTTATTTATTAAAGTTTATTTTGAAAAATATTTATTAAAGGCAGACGAAAGTTTGGCGATGACGTATGACGTCATCGGGCGGGAAAAACCGTGGCATAGGGAAAACCCCCGCAAAGTATTTTTTAATTAATATTTTTGAAAAAGTGTGGTATAGACTTTTCGCGAAGTTCAAACGCGTGAAAATCGAGGGAACACTATTCCTGAATACTGTTGATTTATGTATGTGTGTGTACGCATACCCCTATACACATACATACAAGAATATTAAGATGCATAATATAATTCTGCATTATTGACACACAAACAATTTTTGAATTTTAGGACCTGCCTGTAAAGAAATGTTTCAGTGCACGTTTGATATTTATTTATTATTTATTTATTTATTCGATTTTTATGCCGCCCTTCTCCTTAGACTCATTAAGATATCTCACTTAGATATCTCCTTAGACATCTCATTAAGTATCTGTTACATCTGTTTCTAAGGTGGGAGTTCTGGAAATAGATGTAGCTGTTTCAATGAGTCACAAACGGCTACTGCATTTCGCCCCCCCCTCCTGTGAGTTCTGAAATACTTCTTCCAATCAAATCCGTAATGTAGAATGCACAGGCATAATCTTCATTTCTGTGCATTGCAGATTATGTAAATGACTCAAATAGAGTCTCTACTCACAGTCGTTCATTATTATTATTATTATTATTATTATTATTATTATTATTATTATTATTATTATTAGATTTGTATGCCGCCCCTCTCCATAGACTCGGGGCGGCTCACAACAGTGATAAAAACAATACATGGTAACAAATCTAATAATTAAAATCTAAAATAAGAGTTTTACATTAAAAGGTCTAAAAAGAAAAAACCCCAATATATAAAATACATACATACACACAGTCATATCATGCACAAAACTACATAGGCAAGGGGGGGGGATGTCTCAGTTCCCCCAAGCCTGACGACAGAGGTGGGTTTTAAGGAGTTTACGAAAGGCAAGGAGGGTGGGGGCAGTCCTAATCTCTGGGGGGAGTTGATTCCAGGGGGACGGAGCCGCCACAGAGAAGGCTCTTCCCCTGGGTCCCGCCAGACGACATTGTTTAGTTGACGGGACCCGGAGAAGACCAACTGTGGGACTTTACGGAAACTGTAAATCGTGCAAAATGCAGCCACGCGAGCCATCATGGGCCTTCCTAGGCCTGCCCATATTTCTCCAACACTCAGTGGACCGCATTGGATGCCGATTGGTTTCCAGACACAACAAGTGTTGGTAATGATCTATAAAGCCGTACATGGCATTGGGCCAGATTACTTGCGGGACTGCCTTCTGCTATATGAGTCCTAGCAACTTGTTAGGTCCCACAGAGTCAGTCTTCTCCAGTTCCCGTCAACTAGACTATTATTATTATTATTATTATTATTATTATTATTATTATTATTATTATTATTATTATTATAATATTTGTATGCTGCCCCTCTCCATAGACTCGGGGCGGCTCACAACAGTAATAGTACAATATATAGCAAATCTAATAATTAAAAGTCATTAAAAACCGCTTATTAAAAAGAAACATGCACACAAACATACCATGCATAAACTGTATCGGCCCGGGGGAGATGTCTCAGTTCCCCCATGCCTGGCGGCAGAGGGGTTTTTTAAGAAGTTTACCAAAGGCAAGGAGGGTGGGGGCAGTTCTAATCTCCGGGGGGGGGGGAGCTGGTTCCAGAGGGAACCCATCGGCCAGATAATGTCATCTGGCAGGGCCTAGGGAAGAGCCTTCTCTGTGGCAGCTCCGACCCTCTGGAACGAACTCCCCCCGGAGATACGTACCGCTCCCTCCCTTCTGGTCTTTTGTAAAACTTTGAAGACCTACTCTGCTGGCGGGCATGGGGACCATGAGTTACGAGATTGTCCCCAGACGATATGTCTGATTAAATTGGATGAATGTGAATGTGTAAGAGGTTTTAGATTTTTACTAGCTTTGTATATGTCTTTTAAAATAATTAGATTTCTCATGTACGTTATGATTATTTACAATTTTGTACCGCTACCCTGAGTCGCTTCGAGAAGGGCGGCATAGAAATCTTATTAATAAACAGATAATAAATAAATAAATGTGCAGCAGTAGTGGCCAATCTTAAAGTGCTGACCAGAATTAATTGTGTATCTTTGTGATTACAGTGTTCCCTCGATTTTCGCGGGGGATGCGTTCTGAGACCGCCCGCAAAAGTCAAATTTCCACGAAGTAGAGATGCGGAAGTAAAAACACCATTTTTTACTATGGACAGTATCACAAGCCTTCCCTTAACACTTTAAAACCCTGAATTACCATTTCCCATTCCCTTAACAACCATTTACTCACCATTATTACTGGCACTCACCATTGAATAAGGCACTTAGTGATCCTGATATTTATAAACATAATTATTTATTAACAATAATTATTTTGTTTGTTATATATTTGCAAAAATTATTAGTTTTTGACGTAGGACGTCATCAGGCGGGAAAAAACGTGTTATAGGAAAAAACCCCGTGAAGTATTTTTAATTAATATTTTTTGAAAAACCGTGGTATAGGCTATTCGCGAAGTTTGAACCCGTGAAAATCGAGGGAAGACTGTAATTGCTAATAATAATCATGATCCTAAGAAAGGCAGCGGAACCTATCCTTTTGATACCGCTGAGATTTTTCAAGAGGTCGTGTGAGAATATTGAACTTCCGTGAAATTCCTCAAGAGGGAAAGATCTTGAGCTTTTCTGGGGGAAAAAAAAACTTCATCACTTTCCGGCTTTTGCAGCTTCCACGTGAATTATTATCATCTTGCCAGTCCCCAAAATACAGTTACAACCCCCCCCCCCCCCTGTCTCTCTGTGCAGGATCCAGAGTCTTCTTATCAAGAGGGATATCACTTCCCCCCCGAGTACGAAATCTCTGCAGAAGAAGCAGAGGAGCAGGCGGAGGTGCACCTGATTCGGGCCCAAGGTCTGCCCTATGACTGCAGTGAAGAAGATGTCCTCAACTTTTTTTCAGGTAACTTCCTTGTCCTAAGAAACCCAAAGGCCAGCCACTGAAGGTTACCACCTCTTGGGCATAAGGTCTATGTCAGGTACAGTGATCCCTCGAGTTTCGCGATCTCGATCTTTGCGAAACGCTATATCACGATTTTTAAAAAAACATTAATTAAAAAAAACCCCACTTCCGCGTTTGGCTTCAGGACTCAACTGGGAAGCGGCGCGGCTGTTTTAAAAGGTCGCAGCCGGCCTGGGGGGCTTCCCAGCACCCCCCCGAACCCCCAACCCGGGTTCGGGAGGGTGCTGGGAAGCCCCCCAGGCCGGCTGCGACCCTTTAAAACAGCCACGCCGCTTCCCAGCTGAGTCCTGAAGCCAAACGCCAAAGGCGAACTTCCGCGTTTGGCTTCAGGACTCATCTGGGAAGCGGCGCGGCTGTTTTAAAAGGTCGCAGCCGGCCTGGGGGGCTTCCCAGCACTCTCCCGAACCCGGGTGGCTGGGCAAGCAGCGAGGCGAACGGCGGGTGGCCGGGCGAAGGGCGGGGCGAGCGGCGGGCGGGCGGGTGCTGGGGGGGGCGGGGGCAGCCGACATTCAAAGCAATCTGTCGGCTTCCGCACTTTCGTCGCTCCCCACCTCCACCATCTGCGCATGCGCGGCCATGGAAAAAAAAGGGCACGCATGCGCAGATGGTGTTTTTACTTCCGCAACCCTACATCGCGAAAAAATCGATTATCGCGAGGGGTCTTGGAACGGAACCCTCGCGATAATCGAGGGATCACTGTACTTCATTGTGTTCTGCCCATCTTATGAGTTTCTCCTGACTTCTTGACTTGGGAACAATCAGATAAGATTTAATGGAATTTACGAGGGGTCAGGTTTATGCAGCTATGCAAGGATTCAAGTCTATTTCCCCACTTGACTCCTCCTTACTGTTTCATTGGAAGTTTCCCCCACAATTATCGAGTGACTTACAGCTGAAAGAGGCAGCACCGTGGAAGAAACCAAGGCCACAGCCAAGATTAAAGGGATATGTTGTTTAAAGGTTAGGACCTTTGTGGCTCTTAGTGCTTAATCCAATCCCAAGCTGACTCTTGAGATATTGGCGAGATTACAGACGTTTTGAGGCTGGGGCTGGGGAGGAATACCAAATGCAAAACATCCAACTACAGTGGTCCCTCTACTTAAGAACTTAATTCGTTCCGTGACCAGGTTCTTAAGTAGAAACGGTCTTAAGAAGAAACAATTTTTCCCATAGGAATCAATGTAAAAGCAAATAATGAGTGCAAACCCATTAGGAAAGAAATAAAAGCTCAGAATTTGGGTGGGAGGAGGAGGAGGAAGAAGAGGAGGAGGAGAGTCGCTGCCAAAGGAATAAAAAACCCCCATAACTTTAAGGCTTAAAAAAAAAGAGGGACTCTGAGGTGGCGAGGAGGAGCACACACCTCCAATACACCCGGCGTGAGGCTGCCTCCCATACACTGGCTGCTGCTGCTACCTGCTGCCTCTTCCTTCCCATGCTGAAGGGCTCCCTTCTCCTCTCGTTTGCTTGCCTTGTAGCCGGCGCCTTTCCTTCACTGTGGTGACTCCTCGGCTGCCCAGAGCGAAGGGAGCACTTCTTTTCTCTGGGCGCTGGCAGAGGTTTATTCCCTGTCCAAGCGCCCAGAGAAAGGAAAATGCTTCGTTCACTCTGGACTGCCAAAGCCTCCTTAAGCTCCACCAAAAGGCTCCTCTGGCAGCCCAGAAAAACCCAAGATGGCCAGGATTGAAGGGGGAATGGTAGGAAACTGGCCGGGCTTTCGTACCACTCTCAGATTTCCTGGGAAATTTTTCTGGGCTCGGGTTCTTAAGTAGAAAATGGTTCTTAAGAAGAGGCAAAAATATCTTGAACACCCGGTTCTTATCTGGAAAAGTTCTTAAGTAGAGGCGTTCTTAGGTAGAGGTACCACTGTACATCTCAGTTTATTCATCTTGTTTCGTGGGGGAAGAAAGTTGTCTTGTCGTCTTGTCATCGATCAATTTAGAAACATAGAAACATAGAAGACTGACGGCAGAAAAAGACCTCATGGTCCATCTAGTCTGCCCTTATACTATTTCCTGTGTTTTATCTTACAATGGATATATGTTTATCCCAGGCATGTTTACATTCAGTTACTGTGGATTTACCAACCACGTCTGCTGGAAGTTTGTTCCAAGGATCTACTACTCTTTCAGTGAAATAATATTTTCTCACGTTGCTTTTGATCTTTCCCCCAACTAACCTCAAATTGTGTCCCCTTGTTCTTGTGTTCACTTTCCTATTAAAAACACTTCCCTCCTGAACCTTATTTAACCCTTTAACATATTTAAATGTTAAATGTTTGCTAACTTTCTAGGCAGCAAGGTCCGAAACGGGGTGGAAGGCATCCATTTCCTCCTGTACCGAGACGGCAAGCGCAGAGGAGATGCGATAGTCGAACTTGAATCAGAACAGGATGTGATGAACGCTTTGAACAAACACCGGAAATACCTGGGCCAGCGCTATGTGGAAGGTACTTCCTATGAAACGATCCAAAAAACCCCCCCTTTGCCTGATCGGGTATCTGTTTCTAAATAAATTCACCAATTTTTCCTTTTTTTTGTTTGTTTTCTTGGACTTCTCTTCCCAACAGTTTTCGAAATACGTAATAAGGACGTTGATAATCTCATGAGGAGCCTGAAGTTCCGTTCGGCGCCTGTCAACAATGACGGGGTGGTACGACTGCGAGGCCTGCCCTATCGTTGCACGGAAGTGGATATAACGGAGTTCTTTTCAGGTGACGTGGCCTGGAGCCTCGATTCTCTCCTGTCTGTCTGTCTTTCTGTCTGTCTATGCATGTGCGCGCATTGGATTATGGAGTTGTCTTTGGATGATTTAAGATTTGGGAAGCATCTCATTAGAGGAATGACTGGATTTCTTGAATGAGCAAAAACAGCTTGCCTAAAGGAAATAATATTGTGGCTTGTTTAATACAAACACATTATACAAGTTTAATTGTATTTTTAATTTATTATTAAACACATTATACAGGTTTATACAAGTTTATTATTTATTTATTTATTGGATTTATATGCCGCCCCTCTCCGAAAACTCGGGGCGGCTAACAGCAATCGTAAACAGTGTACAATAATAATCCAATACTAAAAGCGAATTAAAAACCCCTTAATATAAAAAACCAAACATACATACAAACATACCATGCATACCATTGTAATGGCCTAGGGGGAAAAGGAATCTCAATTCCCCCATGCCTGGCGGCAGAGGTGGGTTTTAAGTAGCTTACGAAAAGCAAGGAGGGTGGGGGCAATTCTAATCTCTGGGGGGAAGTTGGTTCCAGAGGGCCGGGGCCGCCACAGAGAAGGCTCTTCCCCTGGGTCCCACCAAGCGGCATTGTTTAGTTGACGGGACCCGGAGAAGACCCACTCTGTGGGACCTAACTAGTCGCTGGGATTCATGCCGCAGAAGGCAGTCCCTGAGGTAATCTGGTCCGGTGCCATGAAGAGCTTAATACACAGAACAGTTTTTCCCCGAACACCATCACTCTACTAAACAAATAATTCCCTCAACACTGTCAGACTTTTTACTAAATCTGCACTTCTATTTCTATTAGTTTTTCTCATCATTCCTATCATCCTTTTCCTCCCACTTAGGACTGTATGACTGCAACTTGTTGCTTGTATCCTAAGATTTTTATTAAAATTTATTGTTTCTTCATTGCTTATTCTAGGACAATAATTAAGTGTTGTACCACATGATTCTTAACAAATGTATATTTTATTTTATGTACACTGAGAGCATATGCACCAAGACAAATTCCTTGTGTGTCCAATCACACTTGGCCAATAAAATTCTATTCTATTCTATTCTATTCTATTCTAATTGCAAGCAACCCTGTCTTGTTTTAAAGAAAACATAAGACTGACGAGTAAGGAAATAAGAGTAAAGAATCATATGTTAATGACGGTTGGTTGGTTCGTTGATTTAAAACAATAAATAATAAAAATTAACATAGGCTTGCACCCTAACATTTGTTTCAGACTCCACATTTGAAGGAAGATTTGATCACCCGGGGACGAAATAAAAATAAATTGACCTACAAGTGTTATATTTAAGATGGATTTGAATGTTGCACTGCGTGGCAGAGGGTCTGCCCATTTTATTTCTCTTACTCAGAAATTATCCCAGAGCGATAATATATTCACCTGCTGCAAAATGTCTTCTCTTTCAGGTCTGACTGTACAGGACATTGTGTTCGTCTTTGACCATGACGGGAGAAGGAAAACGGGAGAGGCGTTTGTACAGTTCGCCACGCCGGAAATGGCTAATAAGGCTTTGTCGAAGCATAAGGAAGAAATTGGGAACCGGTAGGAAAATAATGGAATGCGGGGCAACTTTTAAGAGGGGATGAGTGCTTGCACACCAGGCAAATGGTTTTTAGTTTTATTTTTAATAGGGGTTGGCTCTAGGGCAGTGATGTAAGAACCTAAGAAGAGCCCTGCTGAATCAGGCCAAAGCCCATCGAGTCCAGCATTCTGTGTCACACAGTGGCCCACCAATTGTCCATGGGGATCTTGAGCAGAAAGAGAAGGCAAGACCCTCCTTTTTCCCTGACCCCCAACAAATGGTACTCAAGGGAATCTTGTCTACCTCAACCAACATAGAGGCAGCACTTGGACATCCCTTTCAATAACCACCTATGATACACTTGGCATCCATGAATCTGTCTAATCCTGCCTTGAAGCTCTCCAGGCTGACAGCTGTCACAACGTCTTCTGGAGGGGAATTCCATAAACCAAGGACCCTCTGGGTGAAGAAATATTTCCCTTTATTTGTCCTCACTTTCTTACCTATGAGCTTTAGGAAATGCCCCCTTATCCTAGTATTGTGTGATAGAGAAAATAATTTATCTCTATCCACCTTTTCTGTCCTGTGCATGATTTTATACCATTCGATCAAGTCACCCCTTAAACGCCGTCTTTCAACGCTGAAGAGACCAAGGCGTTGCAACCTGGTTTCATAAGGGAGGGGCTACGAAAATGTCTAAAATTTTTGTTGCGTGCTCGAAAGTGGGAAACCCAGCCCCCATTTCCCTGGACATGTGCACGTGATACCCCTATGTTACCCCCACACTCTGTTTTGGGACTAGTAGGCCTCCCTGCAGCCTCCTGGAAGCAAAAACGGGCTGTGGAGGGTCCACGCTGCACCTCCCGTGCCCTGTTTTGGGCTTAGTAGGCCTTCCTGTACTTATGACCCATAATGCAATGCATGCACGTGAACCCTGCACATGCACAGTGGAGGCTCAAAAGTCAGCTAGTCAGTGGGAGACGTGCAGGCATGCACGATGGAGCAGTGCTGGGGTGACAGCTCGTGTTCCTGCATAGAAGACGCTGCATTCCACCTGTGGCACTCGTGCCATAGGTTCACCATCACAGCTCTAGAGCGGGCATGGTGTTTGGGGTTTTGTGTGTGTGAGTGTGTGCTGCATACTGAAAGTTTTGATGTTTAAACTGAGCTTTTGTATACAATGGTACCTCTACTTAAGAACTTAATTCGTTCTGTGACCAGGTTCTTAAGTAGAAAAGTTTGTAGGTAGAAGCAATCTTTCCCATAGGAATCAATGTAAAAGCAAGTAATGCGTGCAAACCCATTAGGAAAGAAATAAAAGCTCGGAATTTGGGTGGGAGGAGGAGGTGGAGGAAGAAGAGGAGGAGGAGAGTCGCTGCCGAAGGAAGAAAGTGAGGGGAGGGGAATCAAAACAATCCAAAACTTTAAGGCTTAAAAAAAAAAAGGAGGGACTGTGAAGGCAAACAGCCCTCCCCCAGTGGGCCGACCTCTAGGGAGGCACAGTATGCCATAATTGCCACATCAAAATGAAGCAACGGAGAAAGTTTTCTCTCAATGAGACGACCTCGAATGTATCAAGATCTCCCCTTTTATTGTATTTCACTTTTCCTGACATGTGGTACAGAATAACCAATTCGCGAACGCCACATATATTAATAATAATAATAATAATAATAATAATAATAATTTATTAGATTTGTATGCCGCCCCTCCCCCTACTACCATTCACTCATGCCCCATATAAGGCAATCTTCTCATGACTTCCCTATAGATAATTAACGGAAGCTCCATTCTTTGCCTTTTCCTGGATTGTGTGTTTACTGGTGATTAGCAAAGGAATGAGAGTTAAGGCATATATTTCCTTATATGGAAGTTAGCTATAGGTTTTCTTCATGCTGTATATCAAGTTAATTATTTTCCCTGTGGTCCTGGATTCTGCAGGATGCTTACTCAGCCTGGACTTTGCTGCCCCTTCATAGAGGAAGAATTAAGGTTTTATACAGCACCCATTTGGGCTAAAACATCACTCTTCAGCAATATTCCATTCCAAATTTCAGTGCCTATAAACCTATGATTACAACAGGACTGAGGCAGCGAGGAGGAGCACGTGCCTCCCATACACCCGGCGCCAGGCTGCCTCCCATACACTGCGCCAGGGAGAGAAACCCAGGGGGAATGGCAGGAAACTGGCCGGGCCTTCATGCCGCTCTCAAATTTCCTGGGGAATTTTTCTAGGCTTGGGTTCTTAAGTAGAAAATGGTTCTTAACAAGACGCAAAAAAATCTTCAACACCCGGTTCTTATCTAGAAAAGTTCTTAAGTAGAGGCGTTCTTAAGTAGAGGTACCACTGTATCTAAAAAACTGCTTTGATGATCATCATGGCCTAACTGGGCCATATAAATCCAATTAATAAAATAAAATAAATAAATAAACTCTTTCCCTTCAAAAAAACCCTTTCTAGCTACATAGAAATATTCCCGAGCCAGAAAAGTGCAATTCGGACACATAACGACTTTTACCGATATAAGAAGATGATGGTGACTGCAGCGCCGAAACCGTCTTCTGAAAACATTTTTGAAGAAAGCAAGTTGAGCGAGGTCTCGAAGCCCAGCCCGGTGTATGAAAATGAAAGCAGAAGCAGTGAGCATGGTCCGTATTTACATAGAAACAGAAACGTAGAAGACTGACGGCAGAAAAAGACCTCATGGTCCATCTAGTCTGCCCGTATACTATTTCCTGTATTTAATCTTACAATGGATATATGTTTATCCCAGGCATGTTTAAATTCAGTTACTGTGGATTTACCAACCACGTCTCTGGAAGTTTGTTCCAAGGATCTACTACTCTTTTAGTGAAATAATATTTTCTCACGTTGCTTTTGATCTTTCCCCCAACTAACTTCAGATTGTGTCCCCTTGTTCTTGTGTTCACTTTCCTATTAAAAACACTTCCCTCCTGAACCTTATTTAACCCTTTAACATATTTAAATGTTTCGATCATGTCCCCCCTTTTCCTTCTGTCCTCCAGACTCTACAGATTGGGTTCATTAAGTCTTTCCTGATACGTTTTATGCTTACGACCTTCCACCATTCTTGGAGCCCGTCTTTGGACCTTTTCAATTTTGTCAATATCTTTTTGTAGGTTAAATATGTTAAAGGGTTAAATAAGGTCCAGGAGGGGAGTGTTTTTAATAGGAAAGTGAACACAAGAACAAGGGGACAAAATCTGAAGTTAGTTGGGGGAAAGATCAAAAGCAACATGAGAAAATATTATTTTACTGAAAGAGTAGTAGATCTTTGGAACAAACTTCTAGCAGACGTGGTAGATAAATCCACAGTAACTGAATTTAAACATTGCCTGGGATAAACATATATCCATCCTAAGATAAAATACAGGAAATAGTATAAGGGCAGACTAGATGGATCATGAGGTCTTTTTCTGCCGTCAGTCTTCTATGTTTCTATGTTTGTATTTCCGTTTTTAATCTTGTACGCCCGCCCTGAGTCCGTCTGCTTATAAATTTAAATAGTAAATAAATATGCATTGCAAATATTTCTTCTGCTTTTCTTGATCCCACAGAGGCTTATAAGCAAGCGTTTGAAAAGCCCCAGGAGGTGGCTGAATCGGGAAACTTCTCCGCCCCTTACTTCGTTCACCTGAGAGGAATGCCTTTTCAAGCAACAGCGCAAGATATCATCCAGGTATGTTATTTATTTATTTATTAGATTTGTATGCCGCCCCTCTCAGCAGACTCGGAGCGGCTAACAACAGTAAAAAGACAACATAAACAAATCTAATATTTAAAAAAATCTAAAAACCCCAATTTAAGAGATCAGTCATACATATAGTCATCCCGTGCATAAATTTTATAAGCCTAGGGGAAGGGAATATTTCAATTCCCCCATGCCTGACGACAGAGGTGGGTTTTTAAGAGCTTACAAAAGGCAAGGAGGGTGGGGGCAACTCTGATATCTGGGGGGAGTTGGTTCCATAAGGTCGGGGCCGCCACGAAGAAGGCTCTTCCCCTGGGTCCCGCCAAACGACATTGTTTAGTCAACGGGACCCGGAGAAGGCCAACTCTGTGGGACCTAACTGGTTGCTGGGATTCGTGCGGCAGAAGGCGGTCCCGGAGATATTCTGGTCCGATGCCATGAAGGGCTTTATAGGTCATAACCAACACTTTGAATTGTGACCGGAAACCGATCGGCAACCAATGCAGACTGTGGAGTGTTGGAGTAACATGGGCATATTTAGGAAGGCCCATGATAGCTCTCGCATTCTGCACGAACTGAAGTTTCCGAACACTTTTCAAAGGTAGCCCCATGTAGAGAGTGTTACAGTAGTCGAGCCTCGAGGTGATGAGGGCATGAGTGACTGTGAGCAGTGAGTCCCGGTCCAAATAGGGCCGCAACAGGCGAAATGTTGGGTGGCGAGGGTATGTGTGAGTGTAAGGCTGTTTCAAACAACCTTGAGTATGGTTAGAAAAAGGCCTGTCTCCAGCCTGGATTGCGAACATCCTAACTCGGTCCCTGAAATTTGCAAACAGATTGGATTTAACACGAAACTAGTTAAACCTAGTCAAGGCTAAGATGCTGAGTTTCTTGATCGAAAGGTTGAAATCCTTCCGGTTACTTGTCCCAGTTTCTGCAATCTAGCATAAGAACATGAGAAGAGCCATGCTGAATTGGGCCAAAACCCATCGAGTCCAGCATTCTGTGTCCCACAGTGGCCCACCAATTGTCCATGGGGATCTTGAGCAGAAAGAGAAGGCAAGACCCTCCCTTTCCCTTGACCCCCAACAAATGGGACCCAAGAGAACCCTGCCTGCCTCAACCAACATAGAGGCGGCACATGGACATCCGTTTCAATAACCACCGATACACTTGGCATCCATGAATCTGTCTAATCCTGCCTTGAAGCTATCCAGGCTGACAGCTGTCACGACCTCTTCTGGAAGGGAATTCCATCAACCAAAGACCCTCTGGGTGAAGAAATATTCCCCTTTATTTGTCCTCACTTTCTTACCTATGAGCTTTAGGGAGTGTGCCCCCTCGTCCTAGTATTGTATGATAGAGAAAATAATTTTTCCCTATCCACCTTTTCTATCCCATGCATGATTTTATACATTTCGATCAAGTCACCTCTTAAATGCGGTCTTTCAAGTCTGAAGAAACATAGAAGATTGACGGCAGAAAAAGACCTCCTGGTCCATTCAATCTGCCCTTATACTATTTCCTGTAATTTATTGATTGATTGATTGATTGATTGATTGATTGATTGATTGGATTTGTATGCCGCCCCTCTCCGGAGACTCGTGGCTAACAACAGTAATAAAACAATGTACAATAATAATCCAATAAATACTAAAAATGATTAAAAAACCCATTAATATAAAAAACCAAACATACAGACATACCACACATGAAATTGTAAAGGCCCAGGGGGAAAGAGCATCTCAATTCCCCCATGCCTGGCGGCAGAGGTGGGTTTTAAGGAGCTTACGGTGGATCTATGTGTATCTCAGGCATGTTTAAATTCAGTGACTGTGGATTTACCAACCACGTCTGCTGGAAATTTGTTCCAAGCATCTACTACTCTGTCCGTAAAATAATATTTTCTCACGTTGCTTCTGACGTTTCCCCCAACTAACCTCAGATTGTGCCCCCTTGTTCTTGTACTTTCCTATTAAAATCACTTCCCTCCTGAACCTTATTTAACCCTTTGACATATTTAAATGATGTTTCGATCCTGTCCCCCCTTTTCCTTCTGTCCTCCAGACTATACAGATGGAGTTCATTAAGTCTTTCCTGATACGTTTTATGCTTAAGACCTTCCACCATTCTTGTAGCCCGTCTTTGGACCCCTTCAATTTTGTCAATACCTTTTTGTAGGTGAGGTTGAGACCAAGATGTTGCAACTTGGTTTCATAAGGGAGGTGCTCCATTTCCTTGATCATTTTTGTATGATCAAAAGCACATGAAAAATGCATGTTAGAAAAATAGGGGCCACTTTGGTGGGAAGGTAACATGTTCCATGCGCTTTCGGCGTTTAGTCATGCTGGCCACATGACCACAGAGATGTCTTTGGACAACGCTGGCTCTTTGCCTTAGAAACGGAGATGAGCATGAGTTTGTATTAATCTCAAGTTTCTAAACTGCTGATATCATTTGACGATCAGATCAATCAAACTCTGACTTGTCACCCTCCTGGTTTTTTTGTTCTCTCCCTCTTTCTAAAGTTCTTTGCTCCTTTAAAGCCTGTGAGGATCACAATGGAATATAATTCGTGTGGCCACGCAACCGGGGAAGCAGATGTACACTTTGAAACGCACACAGACGCCGTTGCGGCCATGGGCAAGAACAACTTTCAAGTCCGTGAGTACCTCTTGTGACTTTTTCACAGGTTTGTGGGCTTCCAACAGCAGTTATTATTTATTTATTGGATTTATATGCTGCCCCCTCCAAGTTATTTTTTATTTTATTTTATTTATTTATTTCATTCATTCATTCATTCAATTTATTTGACTTGTATGCCGCCCTTCTCCGAAGACTCGGGGCGGCTCAGAGTGTACAATATAAAACAATGTGTACACAAGTCTAATTAATTAAAACTATAGGCTAAGATCCCACTATATTAAGAACAGTCAACCAACTCAGTTTCTGGTCACAATTCAAAGTGTTGGTTATGACCTATAAAGCCCTTCATGGCACCGGACCAGAATATCTTCGGGACCGCCTCCTGCCGCACGAATCCCAGTGACTGGTTAGGTCCCACAGAGTCGGCCTTCTTCGGGTCCCGTCGACTAAACAATGTCGTCTGGCGGGACCCATGGGAAGAGCCTTCTCTGTGGGGGCTCCGACCCTCTGGAACCAGCTCCCACCTGGGATTAGGATTGCCCCCACCCTCCCTGCCTTTCGTAAACTCCTTAAGACCCACCTCTGTCGTCAAGCATGGGGGAACTAAAACATCTCCCCTTTGCTCATGTTGTTTTGCCGTCTGATGGATTGACTGTGTGTCTGTTTTTTATATATATTGGGATTGTTTTATGAATTTTTTTAAAAATTTAAAATTGTAATTAGATTGGTGGGAATTGGATTTGTGACTATGTACTGTTTTTATTATTGTTGTGAGCCGCCCCGAGTTTCCGGAGAGGGGCGGCATATAAATCCAATAAATCTAATCTAATCTAATCAGTCACAACCACATATTACATTTGGTAGTGGGGGGGGGGGGAGCTTGATCTAATTGCCCCATAAGTCGCTCTGAGTCCTCGGAGAGGGACGGCATACAAATCTAAATAATAATAATAATAATAATAATAATAATAATAATAATAATAATAATAATAATGAGTCTTAAGACTCTTGCGAAAGGCGACGAGGGTGGGGGCAATGCGAATCTCTGGAGGGAGCTGATTCTAAAGGGCCGGGGCTGCCACAGAGAAGGCTCTTCCCCTAGGCCCCGCCAGACCACATTGTCTAGTTGACGGGACCTGGAGAAGGCCAATGTGGTGGGACCTAACCGGCCGCTGGGATTTATGCTGCAGAAGGCGGTCCCGTAAGTAATCTGGTCCGATCCCATGTAGGGCTTTATAGGTCATCACCAACACTTTAAATTGTGTCCGGAAACCAATCGGTAACCACTTGTCTTGCTTAGCAGTGGAACTTCGGACTGAATTCCGCTCGTAAATTGGCCCCAATTTACTAAAAGTTCAACATTAAATTGGCACCCATTTAGAGTTGACCTTTAATCGGTCAGATTCTTGTATGTTGTCTTGCTGCAGCCTTACGAATGGTCCTGATTCTTTGTGCCTGACATTGAACCTTCTTTTATTTTGCAGAGCATAGTTATATTGAATTATTTCTGAATTCATCATCAAGCAGAAAATAAGAGCAGCCTACATAGCGGTATTATTTCCCAAAGTTTAGGTGAGTTTGTTTGCAAATTTGTGGTAAAGACATGTGTGGATCGTTGAGGAATATCTGGATTTGGGGGCAGTTAGGGTTTTTGTCAAACCAGCACAGATATCTTTGGGAAGAGCCATGGCTGAAGAAGTGGATGTTGGCTGAAATGATAAAATTGACTATTTTGATTAAAGAATACAAATGCTGGACTAAGTAATGTGATCATATAAGCTTGGATTCTCTTGGTTTAGTTTGTTAAGAGGGGTTTATAAATATGCTTGAAGTTAAGATTAAAAGTCATGAAATATAGTAACAGGATGATCAAATATACTGCTCAAAAAATAAAGGGAACATTCAAGGAACACATCCTAGATCTGAATGACTGAAATATTCTTATTGAATATTTTATTTGCACAACTGTTCCATTTGTGCAACAGCATGTGAAATTGACTGTCAATCAGTGTTGGCTCCTTAGTGGACAGTTTGATTTAACAGAAGTTTGATTTACTTGAAGTTATATTCTGTTTTTTAAGTGTTCCCTTTATTTTTTTGAGCAGTGTATAGTAAGGTAAATGGGGTTGATTGCATTAAGCAAATTGATTTTATAAAATTTGATTTATTATTTCTGGTTTTGGTTTAATTTCCTAGGAGGGATTTAATGAAATATAAAGGATTACAATAAGCAAACATATAAGGTTGTACTTATTTAGATTTGTTTTTTGATTTTTTAAAAATACTTATTGATATTGATAAAATTGAATGGGTCCAAAGATGGGCTACAAAAATGGTGGAAGGTCTTAAGCATAGAACATATCAGGAAAGACTTCATGAACTCAATCTGTATAGACTGGAGGACAGAAGGGAAAGGGGGGGGGGGCATGATCAAAACACTTAAATATGTTAAATGGTTAAATAAGGTTCAGGAGAGAAGTGTTTTTAATAGGAAAGTGAACACAAGAACAAGGGGGCACAATCTGAGGTTAGGAAAGATTAGAAGTAATGTGAGAAAATATTGTTTTACTGAAAGTGTAGTAGATGCTTGGAACAAACTTCCAGCAGACCTGATTGGTAAATCCACAGTAACTGAATTTAAACATGCCTGAGATAAATATATCCATCCTAAGATAAAATACAGGAAATAGTATAAGGGCAGACTGGATGGACCATGAGGTCTTTTTCTGCCGTCAATCTTCTATGTTTCTACTTATTAACAGACAAAATAGGGTTTCATAAAGGTTTTTTAGTCTTTTTGTGGAATGCTTAGATTTTTAACTTCTTAAAGATATTGTTTTTATTAATATTTAAAGGGATATCAATGGTGAATTTAATTAGAGGATAATTTGGACCGATGTGGGTGACAAAATTAGAAAGAATTGGAGTATGGGCGTGTGATTTAATACCAAAATTGAATAGATGGGATTAAAAAAAATGTATCTGGATTATAGAACATTTACTAATTCGAGACTATTTTATTGTAATAAGAATAGAAGGTATATTATTTTTGTATCTTGTTATGTGGAGAGGATTTAAAAAAAATTACCAAAAAAAATATACAAATGCTTTTGTCTCCACGGGAAACAAAATTACCTCCTTATCCTAAGGTCGGGAAACAGGCCAGTGTTAATCTCTGTTCATTTGCTTCTGTTCTCTTTCTCAACAGATAAACTAAGATGCTTTTCATCTGCACGTTTCCAGAGCTGGACTATTAACTCCCGTCACCCCCGAATTGCCTTTCAAAGAAACTCCAGCGGCTGTGTCTGAAATCCTTACAAATCGGTTGTGCAGGCTCTTGTTTTACGTAAAACCAACATTAAAGTTGAACTCTACTTACATTTTGCTACAGTACATTTCCTGGTTGGTTGGGAAACCCAGCTAAGAAAGGTCCATCAAGCAGCTTTGGTTTGTCCATTCTGACCATCGCTGGTGCAGATGGAAATCGCCTTTTATTTCAGAACATCTGGCTAACAAAGCCAGCTCGGTCATTAAACGGTGAGTGGGTCCGGTCATCCTCCCAAGAGAGACAGAGAGAGAATGCAGGCAATGGTAGCTATGTACCTGCTCAGCTCTGGTACATTTTTGGATATGAAGGATGTTTGCATGAAACATAGTGTGAGGGCTTTGAGATAGGAACATGAAGGAAATGCTAACTAGACACCATATGGAACTATACGGACAGGTGTCAAACTGGACACATCGTGTGGCCGTCATGTGACATTTTGTGACTCCCATTCGCGGAGCTGGGGTGGGCGTGGCCTGCGTGTGGCGCATCTGGCCCGCGGGCCGCCAAGTTTGACACCCCTGAACTGTACGCATGAAAGAATGTGCTTATGAAAGTATCTTCTAGTCTTTGAAGACCTGTGGACTTCAACTCCCAGAATTCCCTAGCCAGTCATCATGGCTGGGGAATTCTGGGAGTTGAAGTCCAAATTTGACATTCACCAAAGTTTGGACACCCGTTCTATATTGTAATAGGATTAAGAAGCTGATTTATATGCTAAGCTTTTGTAGGCAAGTTTGGCCTCCTAGAATCTTCTAGTGGTTGCAATAAAACACTACTCATCTTGAAAAGTCTTGAATATTCCTGGTCAGTAGGAATATTTCCTTTGCCACCCTTGAACTTCCACATTTAGCTTTCACGCTCCAGATCGTTTAGGTTGAAGCAAGGGACCTTCCACATTAGCAGGTAAGGTACAGAGAGATGGGGCGAAGCCCAGGTGACCACTAATGAACGGTTTTCTTCCTAGGTTTTGATAAGATTGCAGTGGTGGAATACCGGGAGTGACACAATAGCAGAAGGGACTGGACAGAAACTTGATTGCTTAGGTTCCCCTGGCAACAGCTGAAAAAATAGGAACTCAACGTGGATATGGGGAGCTCTCCCCCAATCATCCCAATTTTGCTTTGTGTGAGTTTGTTAGCAAAATTACATTTATTAGCAAAATTAAAAAAGGGCAACTAGTATGATCAAGGAAATGGAGCACTCTCCCTTATGAAACCAGGCTGCAACACCTTGGTCTCTTCAGCCTTGAGAGATGGCGTTTAAGAGGTGACTTGATCGAAGTGTATAAAATCATGCATGGGATAGAAAAGGTGGACAGAGAAAAGTTATTTTCTCTATCACACAATACTAGGAGTAGGGAGCCCTCCCTAAAGCTCATAGGTAAGAAAGTGAGGACAAATAAAGGGAAATATTTCTTCACCAAGAGCAGGGGTGAGCAATTAATTTTGCCAGGGGGCCGCATGAGAAATTGGGATGTTTTAGAGGGCCGGATTAATATAATTAACTCAGTTCTGTATATTATTGGGTAGAACTGAGTTAATTATATTATAATTATAAATTATATATATTATATATATATCATTATATATTATAATTATACTATAATTATAAATTAATTGCCCACCCCTTCCTTTCTTCCTCCCTCCCTCCCTCCATTTCTCCTTCCTTCTCCAGATGGAGAGAAGCTTCTGTCTCTCTGATTTTCTCTGCATTTTATTTCTGCTTTTGGGCAGTTCTTTACTTCTCTTTTCAAATATTCCTTTCTTCAACTGACCTACATTGTCAGTTGAGAGAACATAGTGGAGGCTTTGCCTGAAAGTAACTTTGGATTCCTCTTCTTCCTCCTCCTCCCCCCTTCCCCACCCCCCCGAGAGGTGGGGGGAGGGTTTGCTTTAAATTTCTTGGAAAGGGCAATGAAACCAATGAACAATTAAAAAATGAGCATTTATTGGACTTTTGCAAAAGGGCATGGAAAGAGAATTTCTCCGTCGTCCTTCCATTTCTCTTTCCTTCTCTCCTTCCTTTCTACCAACCTCTGCGGGCTGGTCACAGACAGCGGGCGGGCTGCATCTGGCCCCCGGGCCACACTTTGCCCAGGTCTGACCCAGAGGGTTGTTGGTTGATGGAATTCAATTCCAGAAGAGGTCGAGACAGCTGTGAGCCTGGATAGCTTCAAGACAGGATTAGACAGATTCATGGATGCCAAGTGTATCGGTGGTTATTGAAACGGATGTCCGTGTGCCGCCTCTATGTTGGTTGAGGCAGGCAGGATTCCCTTGAGTACCATTTGTTGGCGGTCAAGGGGAAGGGAGGGTCTTGCCTCATGTACAATTGGTGGGCCAATGTGTGACACAGAATGCTGGACTCGATGGGCTTTGGCCTGATTCAGTCTGGCTCTTCTAATGTTATACCTTGGCAAAGCCAAATACCATTCACTCGTCGCGATCCAGATCTGGATTCGGCCCACGGGCCTTGAATTTCACACCCCTTGAAATAGAGACTCATTTTTTTTCTGAAAGTAGTTGTGGTGCTTCAGGGTCCTTGCCTTGTTTGGGCAGATCTTCAAAGCCACTTTCTCAAGCAATGCACGCCTGTTCTACTTGAGGATACTTGAAACTGGACCTCACATGCCAAAATGTAGAAGCCCTAAACCCAAACCCAAGTTTGATGTAAGGCAGTGATGGTGAACCTTGTTTTGGTTCGCGTGCCGAAAGTGTTTGTGTGCTAGCATGCGTGCACATGCTCACTCCTTTCCTCCCCCCCTCCACACACACACACACACAACCACTCCTGTGCTGTCCGCTGAAGCCTAGCAGGTGAAAATAATGCCCAAATGGGCAAACCGGAAGTTTGGGGAAATGCACTTCCTGTTTGCCCCATTTTGCTGTTTTTTGCACTCCGGGGCTTCAGGAAACTTCTGTGAACCCGTGTGCAAAAAACAGCACAATGGCAAACCAGAAGTCCGTTTCCCCAAACTTCCGGTTTGTCCATTGGGATTTTTTTGCCTCTAGGGCAGTGGTTCTCAACCTTTCTAATGTCGTGACCCCTTAATAAATTGAACGGGTCCAAAGATGGGCTGCAAGAATGGTGGAAGGTCTTAAGCATAAAACGTATCAGGAAAGACTTCATGAACTCCATCTGTAGAGTCTGGAGGACAGAAGGGAAAGGGGGGACAGATCGAAACATTTAAATATATTAAAGGGTTAAATAAGGTCCAGGGGGGAAGTGTTTTTAATAGGAAAGTGAACACAAGAACAAGGGGACACAATCTGAAGTTAGTTGGGGGAAAGATCCAAAGCAACGTGAGAAGATATTATTTTACTGAAAGAGTAGTAGATGCTTGGAATAAACTTCCAGCAGACGTGGTAGATAAATCCACAGTAACTGAACTTAAACATGCCTGGGATAAACATATATCCATCCTAAAATAAAATACAGGAAATAGTATAAGGGCAGACTAGATGGACCATGAGGTCTTTTTATGCCGTCAGTCTTCTATGTTTCTACGCTTCCAAAGGATGTGTATTAGGTTTGCCCTACTAGTTAGGGTTTCTTCTCCTTGTAAGAACACCAGTTTCACACATCCCCCCCGACCCCAGAAGCAGCCATAGCAGTGGTTTTAAAGCAAATTTATTTATTTATTAGACTTGTATGCCGCCTCTCTCCGAAGACTCGGAGCGGCTAATAAATAAATAGGTTCAAATGCATTGCGGCCTCATTTTAATGTCCAGTTCAGATAAAACATGTACAAAGGATGAAACGATTTGGAACTGCCCCAAAGTCACCATGGTTGAGTTCCCTTTGATAAGCAACAATCTCTACTACATGTCGCAATACATTCCATAACTTGCTGCTGTGCTTTCAGAAAATTACATAACGATTTTTAAAAAATAATATGCATGTAAATTTAAACTGAATTTAAATTGAATTTAAATGAGTTGTACTGCCCACGTAGTCTTCCTATCTCATTTATGTTTATATTGAGGGTTCAAGTTATTTTAACTTTCTTTTTACGGCCCTGTAATCCTTTAATTCGAGGTGGGATCGGGGCAACTGGATGGGGTGGGAATTTACTGGCCAGATGCCCTTCCCGATGCCTACGTGGAGTTCACAGGACTTTTTTTCTCTCCTTGCACCCTAAAAGGGAAACATCTGCCGCTACCTAGGATCGAACTCTCAACCTTCCAAGTGGGAGGTGAACTACTTCTCTGTATAGGTTGGAGCCGGCATTCAGGAAGGGTTTTTCTTATCCAATCACATCAAGGACTGAGCCTATCAATTGATCGATTGATTCGAGGCCACAAAACTATTTCAAGAGTGAATTTTATTTTTAAGAATGAATGAATGATTTGTATTGGTCACCAAAACTACGATAGCTTTGACTGACCTTGGTAACCTGCTAAAAATATAAGCAGCTGAAAAAATTCCCTGAGTTGAAATTTCAACTTCCATAAATTGGATTGGTGAATTGTTTACGCCAAACCTCAGCAAAAAATGTAGAATAGCCGCCTACCACATTCCATCTTTTTAAAGACTTTGTAAAGGCAAGTTTTTAAGCAGCAAAAAAACCCTATGTTCAAAAACATTTTCCCTTGACAAAAAGCACGTTTGCGGCGTTTTTACCCTTCACCGATTGCTTTAATTTTTATTTTGCATTTAGATTTTAATTTTATTGTTTTCCTAATATATTTCTGAAGAGTTTAATGGCGTGCTTCATATATTACATAGACCCTGAACTACAGACATCCTGAATAAGGATTGGCAGAATTGCTTTTATTAATATATATTAATATTTTAATCCCTCTTTCCTCCCCTTTTTGGAGAGATTTAAGGAACAATTCTATTTTACCGATTTTGCTTTAGCCCTTAGAATTCCTCTTTAAAAAACAAAACAAATGCCCTACGATGTTGACAATATGGCCTTCAACTGGTAACACACAACTTGGTTGCAGCTTCCGCAACGTCAAAATTTGTATGCCTCCATTTTTAGGCTTCCTAACGTAAGAGTTGAATGTGTAATATCGCTGAATCTTTCACTTTAGTGTAGCCCACACAGGCCCATATATGAAACTCTATTAACTCAGTTCATCTGGAGGAGGGGTGTCAAACTTTAGGCCCGTGGGCCGGGATACTTAAAATCTGACCCATGCGGCCGGGCCGGAAATAGCAAAGGATTGACGTATTGGCAGCCTAGATGGCCTATTGCACTACTTTGATGGCCAAAACGGGGCATGGGTGGGTAAGGCGTAGTCTCCGCACTGCCCATTTTTGGCTTGGACGGTCTCCTGCCGCACTCTGCTGGCCAAAATGGCCCATGTGAAAAACGGAGTCCCTCGCACCCCATTTTGGCAGGCAGGGTACAGCAGGAGACATCTCTCCCTCTCTCACCTCCCAGCCGGCCTGTGGAGGAGATCTACAAGGTTGATCCAGCCCTCGAAGCAAAATCCAGTTTGACACCCCTGATCCTAAAAGCAAGGTTATCCAAACTTGGCAACTTTTAAGACCCGTGGACTTCAACTCCCAGAATTCCCCAGCCAGCCAGCGGGCATTAAAAGTTGCCAAAAAGTTGAACATACCCACATAATGCCTGTATCCCTAGACTGGTATACTTCATAGCTCCTCTTGTGACTTCTGCGTAGTTGAAGCCCCCTAAAAAAGTTACAATTTCCTATTTTGTTTATCACGTTTTGAGTCGATCGATGGCAGGTATCTTATTATTATTATTTTTTGGTTGATAAAAAAGCTGTCCTATCTCAAAACTCCAGTGATATTTACCCCCCCCCCTTCTAATGGAGGAGAAATTCCCCAATTTGAACCTTCTGCATAGTTGACCTCC
Organism: Erythrolamprus reginae; assembly: GCF_031021105.1. Taxonomy (NCBI): domain Eukaryota; kingdom Metazoa; phylum Chordata; class Lepidosauria; order Squamata; family Dipsadidae; genus Erythrolamprus; species Erythrolamprus reginae. The sequence continues at coordinate 6,637,790 of NC_091956.1, forward strand.
CTAGAAAATTTCCAATTTCCTATTTTTTTTAAATCATGTTTCAAGTCAATCAATGGCTGGTATCTTTTTTGTTTTGTTGACAAAAAAGCTTTCGTATCTAAAAACTCCAGTCCAGTGATATTTTTTTTCTTTCTAACGGATGAGAAAATTCCCCGATTTGAATCGAGGGGAGTGGAGGAGACCGACAGGGGATGGTCAATAAGCTTCCAAACTACATGGTGGATTGTCGACAGACGATCCGTTCCGCCCTGCAATTCTTTTCCCGTCTCCGCAAAAGCAGTACAACCCCCCCTCCCCTCCGGTTCTTCTGGAAATGACAACCGTCTGAAGCCGCTCCCGAGATCTACCGGATGAAGCACGCTCATTTTGAGGGCCAATAGAAATCACCACGCTTTGTCTCCTAGGAAGGGCTGGCCGAATATTGCTGTATTAAGTGCTTGTGGCAAAGACTGCACACCCGTTCCGGCTTGATGCTAGAGGGCAGGGGTAGTTCGTAGGCTGAGCAATCTTCACAGAAGAGGCCTCCGCAGTTCTTGCAGATGTTCTGAAGAGGGGAGAGAGAGCAATGAGACACGTGAGAATCCCACCTATCTAATTAAACTGCCTTGCTTATCCACAGAAATATTAAGCACCATTGTGGTCATTAAGTTGAGGACTGCCTTCAGCACAGAGGCAACAGCAGGTAGAAGAGAAGAGAAAATGAATAGAATACAATAGGAATAGAATAGAACAGAATAGAATTCTTTATTGGCCAAGTGTGACTGGACACACTGGTGCATAGGCTCTCAGTGTACATAAAAGAAAATACAGTGGTACCTCATCATACGAACTTAATTGGTTCCAGGAGGAGGTTTGTAAGGTGAAAAGTTCGTTAAGATAAAACAATGTTTCCCATAGGAATCAATGTAAAAGCAAATAATGTGTGCAAATCCTTAAGGAAAACCCCAAACTTTAGAAGGGAGGCGAACAGAGGGCAGGGAGGAGCAGCTAAAGGGGGCGGGTGGAAGAAGCAAGGCTAGGCTAAAGGGTGAGTGGAAAGGAAGAAAGGCAAGGGGGGCGCCCCTCCCTTTTCTTTCTTCAAAAGACACCCTTTCAGTGCCTTTGCAAGCACGTTGTTCTGTGCAAAATCTTTCCTCTTCCAAGCCGCCCCTCCCTTTTCTTTCTTCAAAAGACACCCTTTCAGTGCCTTTGCAAGCACATTGTTCTCTGCAAAATCTTTCCTCCTCCAAGCCGCCCCTCCCTTTCTTCAAAAAAGGGGAAAAAAAGAAACCCCTTCATCCCAGCAGCAGCTGCTTGGGTTTGTAAGGTGAAAATAGTTCGGAAGAAGAGGCAAAAAAATCTTAAACACCGGGTTCGTATCTTGAAAAGTTCGTTAGAAGAGGCGTTTGTAAGATGAGGTACCACTGTGTTCTCCTGGACCCCACCAGTTGGAATTCTTTAATGGATGGAGCATGGTTCCGTATGGAGCCCAGCTTCCTTGTGCCAGCTTTAAAATAGTTACTCAGGTTAGGAGGTGAGCTGAATTACCTTTCTTTTGCTCCGGGTACTTTCTTCTTGACAGAGTTGGCAGGGTTTGAGCTTGTCAGGAGCTTGCTCCTAAAAAACATTGAAAATGCAACACGTTTATGCCTATTTGGGGTTCAGCTCTTCCACTCTTCTCATTCCATTCCATTCTATCTGAGCGACTTTATCTGCAAAAAACTGAACGAATTCCTCAGCTCTACCCGGAAAGGGTTTGTTGTGGTTCAGCCTCAGTCAGATCATAGACCAGCTGCGTCTCTGCTGGCTCCATGCCTGAGGGAGGCTGAGAGCGAAGAGGAGAGTTCTTGGCAGCCAGACAGGGGAGATTACAGTCAGGAAAGTGATGAGGAAGAAAGGCCTGGGAGCCCTGGGGAAGGGCTCTCTCAAGCAAGTAGCTTGGATTCTCTGGAGTCCTTGGATGACGAAGCACAAGCTATCATTAGTATGCGACAGAGACGCATAGATCAAAGGAGGCAGCAACTGAATAAATATTATCAGTGTTGAATGAGGAACACCAGGGGGTTGAGTGGGGTCCTCATTAGCAGGGAAGGGTTTATAGGGCAGACAAACTCTTTCGGCAGCGTGGAGTGTTATCAAAGTGGAGTTGCTGTTATCTGCATTTTCTCTCAGCGTTTTTGTTCCTGGCTCGTGGCCCAGCAGCCTTGAAGACCCGTGGGAGGTTGGTGTATGTTAGCAACAGCCTCGTTTGGCATTGAGGATCCTGTGTTTATGTATGAACAATTGCCTTTGTGTATCTATTTGGAGTTCCAGTGCTTTCCTGACTTGTATGGACATTTTCTGTTGGCTTCTTTTCTCTTTACCATTATAAAACTGTGTTTGGATTCAACCCGTGTGTCTGGCTTATCTTTTTGGGTTGGTCATAGCTTCCGGAGTGACCCAGACAGAACAGGATTCCACCGTTTCCACCTTATTGAGGAGGGAGCGGGTAGGGGAGAATCTGCAGACACAATAAGGGCGGTAACGTACGCAGACGTTGCCGCCTCTATCGCCACGAGGTAAGTCCTAATGTAGGCCCTTACCCATGTCCGGTCAGACTCAGAGTTACGGTCCCTCCGTGCTTGCTCTAGGCATCCCTTGTGGTGTTTCATCCCCCGGAGTTCCTCAATAAAGCAAGGAGATCTCGAGGGTCTACTACAGCGGTCCCCAAACTACGGCCCGCGGGCCACATGCGGCCCACTGAGGCCATTTATCCCGCCCGGCGGTGAGTAACAAGAGCACAGGGAAAAGAGAGAGAGAGAGAAAGAAAGAAAAGGGAAAGAGAGGGAGGGAAGGAGAAGTGGAGAGGAATGAAGGAGGGAAGGAAGGAAGGAGATATGGAGGGAACAAGGAAGGAAGGAAGAATGAAATGAATGGAGGGACAGAGGAAGGAAGGACTGTTTTGGGGGGGTAGTTTTTTTAAATTTTTCTCTCAACATACATTCAAACAACACAGTGTGCCATCTAATTTTCTATGAATAAAATGCAGTATTTTGTTAATAACTAATATCAATCATCAAAAAAGTTGCAAGTTTTTTTTTTCTAATTTTGTCTTCCAGTTACATTCATTTTCTTTTAATTTAATTTAATTTCCTCCTTTTCCTTCAAAAAGTGCAACACCAACTATATTTCTAACTTATTAACCATTATGCCAAAGTGCTTCCTTCTTTCTTTATACATTTTTCTATAAACCAAGAAAACCTTGTATAGCCAATCAGATGTCAACAAAAGAAAATTAAAAACAAAACATGAACATATATGAATTTCAGACGTTCTCCCCCCCTCTAAATAGTGTGTTCCCATTTTGTTTTTTACTTTAAAACAAGGTATGTGCAGTGTGCATAGGGATTTGTGCATAATTTTTTTTTATAGTCTGGCCCGCCAACAGTCCGAGGGACAGTGAACTGGCCCCCTGTGTAAAAAGTTTGGGGACCCCTGGTCTACTACCTCGGAGAGGCCGCAGAGGCACAATCTGGTCTAGAGCCCTCAGGGCCACCTTATTCCATGCTGTCACTAGAGACTCAGACAGATTATGGACAAACGTGTCGGGAATTACCCCAAGCTCCCTCTGAAACCCATCCGGGTGGTATTAGGCGCCTGGGGCAGAACCTCCCAATCGGTTTTGCCTCCCTGCAGTGGGGAATTGGTCAGTCAAACTCCAATAAATAATTGTTGAAGAAAAGAAATGTGGTGCAGGAAGAGGGAGATTGTGATCCCGCTTTATAGAGCACTGGTGAGACCCCATTTGGAATACTGTGTTCAGTTCTGGAGACCTCACCTACAAAAAGATATTGACAAACTTGAACGGGTCCAAAGACGGGCTACAAGAATGGTGGAAGGTCTTAAGCATAAAACGTATCAGGAAAGACTTAATGAACTCAATCTGTATAGTCTGGAGGACAGAAGGAAAAGGGGGGACATGATCGAAACATTTAAATATATTAAAGGGTTAAATAAGGTTCAGGAGGGAAGTGTTTTTAATAGGAAAGTGAACACAAGAACAAGGGGACACAATCTGAAGTTAGTTGGGGGAAAGATCAAAAGCAACATGAGAAAATATTATTTGACTGAAAGAGTAGTAGATCCTTGGAACAAACTTCCAGCAGACGTGGTAGATAAATCCACAGTAACTGAATTTAAACATGCCTGGGATAAACATATATCCATCCTAAGATACAGAAAATACTATAAGGGCAGACTAGATGGACCATGAGGTCTTTTTCTGCCGTCAGACTTCTATGTTTCTATGTTTCTGGGCGACCCTCGTACAATCATCCCATCTCCTCCCGCCACCCAGTCTCAGCTCCAGGTACAGTGTTCCCTCGATTTCCGCGGGGGATGCGTTCCAAGGTCGCCCGCGAAAGTTGAATTTCCGCGAAGTAGAGATGCGGAGGTAAATACACTATTTTTGGCTATGAACAGTATCACAAGCCTTCCCTTAACACTTTAAACCCCTAAACTGCAATTTCTCATTCCCTTAGCAACCATTTAGATTACTACTCACCATGTTTCTTTATTAAAGTTTATTTTAAAAAAATATTTATTAAAGGCGGACGAACGTTTGGCAATGACATATGACTCCATCGGGCGGGAAAAACCGTGGTATACGGGAAAAAACTGCAAAGTTTTTTTAAATTAATATTTTTGAAAAACCGTGGTATAGACTTTTCACGAAGTTCGAACCCGCGAAAATCAAGGGAACACTGTACTATCAACAACTATCCTTCCATCCCCCCTCTCTCCATCAGCGTCTTGGATGAGAAGCAAAACTTCTTCTTCTTCCTCAAGAAAGAAAATCCAGCCCAGTTGCCTTTTAAAGAGGAAGAAAAAGACCTTTGAGACATTGTCACCAGTTGCGACCCTGTTTGGACCGGGACTCACTGCTCACAGTCACTCACGCCCTCATCACCTTGAGGTTCAATTACTGCAACGCTCTCTACATGGGGCGACCTTTGAAAAGTGTTCGGAAACTTCAGATCGTGCAGAATGCAGCTGTGAGAGCAATCACGGGCTTCCCAAAGTATGCCCATGTCACACCAACACTCCGCAGTCTGCATTGGTTGCCGATCAGTTTCTGGTCACAATTCAAAGTGTTGGTCATGACCTATAAAGCCCTTCATGGCATCGGACCAGAATATCTCCGAGACCGCCTTCTGCTGCACGAATCCCAGCGACCGATTAGGTCCCACAGAGTGGGCCTTCTCCGGGTCCCGTCAACTAAACAATGTCGGTTGGCGGGCCCCAGGGGAAGAGCCTTCTCTGTGGCGGCCCCAGCCCTCTGGAACCAGCTCCCCCCAGAGATTAGAACTGCCCCCACCCTCCTTGCCTTTCATAAACTTCTCAAAACCCACCTTTGTCGTCAGGCATGGGGGAACTGAGATATTTCCCCCGGGCCTATATAATTTATGTATGGTAGGTTTGTATGTATGTCTTTTTAATAATGGGGTTTTTAAATTGAAAATTATTACATTTGTCATGAACTGTTTTATTGTGTTGTGAGCCACCCCGAGTCTACAGAAAGGGGCGGCATACAAATCTAATAAATAAATAAATAAATTTGAAGCGGCTGAAATTTCCAAGTTCAAACCCGACTGTTGGGGGGCGAGAAGGGTGGGTGATACCTCGTCTTACAAACACCGCATCATACAAACTTTTCGAGATACAAACCCGGGGTTTAAGATTTTTTTGCCTCTTCTTACAAACTATTTTCACCTTACAAACCCACAGCTGCTGCTGGGATACCCCACCTCCGAACCTCCGTTGCCAGCTAAGCACCCGTTTTTTCACTGCTGGGTTTCCCCTGAGGATCCCCTCCATGGGAAACCCCATCTCTGGACTTCTGTGTTTCTGCGATGCTTCAGGGGAATCTCAGCATCGCAAAACCAGGCGCTTCGCTGGCAACGGAAGTCCGGAGGTGGGGTTTCCCAGCAAGGGGAGCCTCAGTGAAATTGCAGCATCGCAGAAACACAGAGGTCCGGAGGTGGGTTTTCCCATGGAGGGGAGTCTCAGGGGAATCCCAGCAGAGCAAAAACGGGCACTTCGGCTGGCAAAAGGGGTGAATTTTGGGCTTGCACGCATTAATCGCTTTTCCATTGATTCCTATGGGAAACATTGTTTTGTCTTACAAACTTTTCACCTTAAGAACCTCGTCCCGGAACCACTTAAGTTTGTAAGACAAGGTATCACTGTATTTTCCCAGAATTTTAAAAAACCTGTTTACTTACCTGCTCGTCTTGAGGGCCAGGAAACGTGCTGCAATATAAGATATTGATTTAATTCATCTCCGTCTTGCAAAGAAAACCCCAAACTCAGGTATTAAGTATGTGCCGACTTTTTCAATCATTATACGGGTGGTCCGTAACTTACGACCGGTTTGCTTAGCAACCGTTTGAAGTTATGACATGAATTTACGGCTTCATGATCCACATTCAAAATTTTGACAGCCCCTTCCCCCCCAATCACAGGACCGAATTGGGGGAGGGCTCAGGAAAACACCCCCCCCTCGCATTTATGACCATTTGCAATGTTCCAGACATGTGACTGGCATTTTACGGGTTTTTTTGCTGGAAAGCAGCGTTTACTCCCGGTTTCTGGCAAGAAATGGCTATTTCGGACAATGGACTCAGTTAATTGTGATCCTAAGTTGACCCGCATAACTTAGGATCACAATTCTGGGTTCAATTAGTCATTAATTAATATCTAGAATTAAAGAGGCTTAGCTAAAGGTCTTAGTGGAACCTACTGAAATTTGGAACAATAAACTAATAAACTCTGTAGCAAACATGAGATAATGTTTCATCTATATCTATATATCTCTATCTAAATATTCTATATATCATATATCTATATCTAATCTCTATATCTACATATCTCTATATCTATTATATATCTATATCTAATCTCTATATCTACATATCACTATATCTATTATATATCTATATCTAATCTCTATATCTACATATCTATATCTATTATATATCTATATCTAATCTCTATATTTATATATCTATACTGCTCAAAAAAATAAAGGGAACACTCAAACAACACATCCTAGACCTGAATGAATGAAATATTCTCATTGAATACTTTGTTCTGAACAAAGTTGAATGTGCACAACAGCATGTGAAATAGATTGTCAATCAGTGTTGCTTCCTAAGTGGACAGTTTGATTTCACAGAAGTTTGATTTACTTGGAGTTATATTGTGTGGTTTAAGTGTTCCCTTTATTTTTTTTGAGCAGTGTATATATATCTATATATAAGAAGAGCCATGCTGAGTCAGGCCAAAGCCCATCGAGTCCAGCATTCTGTGTGGCCCACCAATTGTCCATGGGGATCTTGAGCAGAAAGAGAAGGCAAGACCCTCCCTTTCCCTTGACCCCCAACAAGTGGTACTCAAGGGAATCCTGCCTGCCTCAACCAACATAGAGGCAGCACTTGGACATCCATATAATAATATAATATAATATAATATAATATAATATAAATATAATAAATATAATATATAATATATTATAATATAAAATATAATATATTATAATATAACAACATAACAATATAATAAATATAATATATCTATTATATATCTCTATCTAATCTCTATATCTTTAAATCTCTATCTATATATCTCTATCTCTATCCTGCTCAAAAAAATAAAGGGAACATTCAAAGAACACATCCTAGATCTGAATGAATGAAATATTCTCATTGATTACTTTGTTCTGTACAAAGTTGAATGTGCACAACAGCAGGTGAAATTGATTGTCAATGTTGCTTCCTAAGTTGACAGTTTGATTACACACAAGTTTGATTTACTTGGAGTTATATTGTGTTGTTTAAATGTTCCCTTTATTTTTTTGACCAGCGTATATATCTATATATCTATTACATATCTATATCTAATCTATATACAGTATCTATATATATATCTATATCTATGTATCCAATCTCTATATATCTCTATCTCTATATCCAGCCCCAGGAATCACAAAAAGGCTTCCACAATGACTTATGACTTATAAACATCACTGTTATGTTTCTTTGCTTGTTTTAAAAAAAAAGCCAAAGTCTGTGATTTTGGATTTAATCCATACCTGCTTGAAAACAGAGCATTCTCTTTCGCTGATGTTCTCGATGGGGAATAGCCTTCTAGGTGCCTGTCGCTTGAATCCTATCAACGTAAGGGATATGTTGAAGAACCAAAGCAGAATAACCCAAAACATGCTTTATTTTGAATATGCTACCTAAAAACAAGGGGTGGAAACCTTTCATTATGGAATTGCTTTTCTATAATAGTAGCAGCACTTAGCACTTAGCAACATAGAAAAAGACCTCATGGTCCATCTAATCTGCCCTTATACTATTTTCTGTATTTTATCTGAGGATGGATCTATGTTTATCCCAGGCAGGTTTAAATTCAGTTACTGTGGATTTACCAACCACGTCTGCTGGAAGTTTGTTCCAAGGATCTACTACTCTTTTAGAAAAATAATATTTTCTCATGTTCCTTTTGATCTTTCCCCCAACTAACTTCAGATTGTGCCCCCTTGTTCTTGGGTTCACTTTCCTATTAAAAACACTTCCCTCCTGGACCTTATTTAACCCTTTAATATATTTAAATGTTTCGATCATGTCCCCCCTTTTCCTTCTGTCCTCCAGACTATACAGATGGAGTTCATGAAGTCTTTCCTGATACGTTTTATGCTTAAGACCTTCCACCATTCTTGTAGCCCGTCTTTGGACCCGTTCAATTTTGTCAATATCTTTTTGTAGGTGAGGTCTCCAGAACTGAACACAGTACTCCAAATGTGGTCTCACTTAACTTAAGACTTAACTTAATAACTTAAGACTTATATACCGCTTCATAATAAAGATGTGTAGAGATTCGTGACCTATGACACATTTGATTCCTCCCGAGGGCTCAACTTGATCATCAAATGCAGTATTTGAGTTTTTTGACACTATCCCACAAATTCCCCTAACAGTATATTTGCATATTGACTGACAGCCGCCAGAATCCCAGCCACGATTAATAAACACTATGCTAAGTGTTGTGGTTGGCTCTGGCCCAGCTCCTGCCCCAAGGAATGTGGATGTGGGGGAAACATCCACATGCCACAGGCCTGTTTTGCTCCCGATGGAATCTGCCGACGAAGCCTCCTCTGACCAAGGAAGTGAGAGTGACAGGGAAGGGGGGAGATTGGCAGACAGCCCAGGAGGAGATCAATCATCCTTATCATCCCTGGATTCTGAACAAGAACTTATGACGGACCCACGCATGCGTAGAGTGATGCATAGGAGAGAACAACTGAAGGATTATTACAGGAGATAAATGAGGCCACCTGTGGTTGGGTGGGGCTGCTGTAATTAGTGCTACAGATGAAAACAGCAGCCTGATGGTTTAGTCTTGTGGAAGATTATCTGATTCATAGTTCGTCAAGATCGTGGTTTTTGCTGTTTCCCTGTTCAAGACTGTGTGTGGACTTTCTGGACTTTGGACTCAACTTCCCAGTTACTGGGTGAGAAATTGGGTTGCATTTAACCTGTGCCTTGTGTGTACCAGAAAATCCCTTTGACATTTAAAAAGGGAGTTTTTTCTGCTTTTCTGTTGATAAAGACTTCTGGTTTTCCTTCTATCGTGTGGTGTGTGTCTTTTTGGACTAATTACCCTGTAATTACGGGCGGTTGAGACACACTGGCAGAACAGCTAAGCACCCAGTTTAAAAAAGGAAGCAGCATTAAGCCAGTGAGATATAGAGCAACAAACTAGAATTATTACTATCTTGGATGCTGTCTTCTGGATGCCTTTGTTAAGGCCGAACAAGCTTTTGTTATCTGGGACTCCGTGAGGCGGATGTAGCCATTGCTCCCGTTCTCGTCTCAATTCAACTTCAAGCTGGCCTCTGAAGCAACAAAAGGAGAAAATATGTTAAATATAACATGCACACACACACACACACACACACACACACACACACAGCAAAAGTAAACTGGTTCCCATCCTTTTCTTCAAGAAGTATCATTTTTATAAATGTCAATTTTCATTTGAGCAACAAACAAAGATTAATTGAACAATGCCAGTACACAACCACTGCAGGAAAAAAAACAATTGCTGCCAACCTGCCTTCCGTTGAGGACTTGTATACTGCACGAGTCAAAAAGAGGGCTGTGAAAATATTGATTGACCCCTCACACCCTGTTGTGGTTAGCTCTGGCCCTGCTCCTGCCCCAAGGACTGTGGATGTGGGGGAGACATCCACATGCTGCAGGCCTGTTTTGCCCCCCCCGGTGGAATCTGCTGATGAAGGCTCCTCTGACCAAGAAGACATGAATGATAGGGAGGAGGAGAGTGTGGCAGACAGCTCAGAAGGAGACCAATTATCTAGCTCCTCCTTGGATTCAGAACAAGAGTTAATGATACAGCCACGCATGTGGAGAGCGATGCATAGGCAACAACAACTGAGAGATTATTACCAAAGAAAATGAGGCCACCTGTGGTTGGGTGGGGCTGTGGTCATTAGTGAGGCTGCTATAAATAGCAGCCTGTGGGTTTGGCCATGGTGGAGGATTATCTGATCGTTGTGTTTCGTGACTGCTTTACTGACTTTGACTTTTTGTGTGCTGATTTTTCCCCGCTTTGAAACTAAACCAGAGCAAAGTGTGTTTCATTTTGTGAAAGAAGAAGGACTGTGAATTGCCTCACAGCTGCAAGCTAAGTATCACAGAACTGATAAGGGACTTGGAGAAATTACCAGTTTGTTTGGAGACGAGTGCTCTTTGCTATACCAAAAGAGGGCTTGGTTTAAGTGAATTTTCATTATAAAGAACATTGTTTTGAATTTTCAAACGTGTGTGTCTGAAATTTGTACCTGTGAATTTTTGGGAGGAGTCTACCAGAGAGCCCGACAGAACACACCCTGGATATAAACTGTTTCAACTTGTTCTGCCGGCTTAGGACACAAGCCTTCGATTAAAGGTAAAAGTAGTCAAAACAGACACACACACACGGGAAAATGCAACAATAGTTTCTTTATCCAAAGAAAAATAGAAGCAAAACTCCCTTTTTAAATTCAAAGGAATTTCTTGTAAAAACAAAACACACTTGAACGCAGTGAGATATCAAAGACAATAAAACTCCAGTCAATTAACCAGTAACTGTGAAATTTGTCACAGCCTCTACTCTTCAGATGGTGTAAAACTCACTATGATTTATGGTCAAAGTCCTGAAATCCAAACAGAGTCCCGAGGACAATCCTGAACGGCAAGTCAAGGTCCACAAGTACGATCAGATAATCTTCCACACTACGAGGCCGGCACGCTGCCCATTTAGTAGGAGCCCTAATTACTTGAACCCCACCCAACCACAGGTGGACTCTCTTATCGCCTGTAATACTTTTGAAGCTGTTCTCTCCTATGCATAGTTCTACGCCTGCGTGGATCTATCATTGCTTCCTCATCAGAGTGTATCGAAGATAATGAGGACTGGCTTCTTCCTGGGCTGTCTGCCAAGCCCCCCTCTGCCATATCACAGACACTTCCTTCTTCTGATGATAATTCACTGGCCGAATCTGTCGGTAGCAAAACAGGCCTGTGACATTTGGATGTTTCTCCCACATCCACCTTCCACAGTCCTTGGGGCAGGAGCTTGGCCAGAGCTAACCACAACACAACTCCTACCCTCAAAACATCGCTACAGAGGACTGCACACCAAGACAACTAGACACAAGGACAGTTTTTTCCCGTATGCCCTCACTCTGCTAAACAAATAATTCTGCTAACAAATAAACACTCAAAGAGCCACAAAGGTCCTTACTGGAAGCCCACCGTTCAATTCGGGAGCCGACCGGAAGTCCGGTTCCTTCACCATAGAGTCTCCTCCTAGCACGGCATCCTTTTTCCTCTGCCAACCAGAAGTACGGTCCCTCCACCATAGAGTCTCCTCCTAGCACGGCATCCTTTTTCCTCTGCCAACCAGAAGTCCGTTTCCCCCACCATAGAGTCTCCTCCTAGCACGGCATCCTTTTTCCTCTGCCAACTATTAGTCCAGTTCCCCCACCAGAGAGTCTCCTCCTAGCACGGCATCCTTTTTCCTTTACCAACCAAAAGCCCAGTTCCCCCACCATAGAGTCTCTTCCTAGCACGGCATCCTTTTTCCTCTGCCAACCAAAAGCCCGGTTCCCCCACCATAGAGTCTCCTCCTAGCACGGCACCCTTTTTCCTCTGCCAACCAAAAGCCCGGTTCCCCCACCGTAGAGTCTTCTCCTAGTGCAGGGATAGGCAAAGTTGGCTCTTCTATGACATGTGGACTTCAATTCCCAGAATTCCCGAGCTAGCAGGATTGGCTCAGGAATTCTGGGAGTTGAAGTCCCAGAAGAGAGACTGCGGGAACTGGGCATGGATAGCCTTGAGAAAAGGAGGGCCAGAGGGGACATGATAGCTGTATACAGGTATGTGAGGGGTTGCCACAGAGAGGAGGGGGCCACTCTATTCACCAGAGCACCAGAGGGCCGGACGAGGAGCAACGGCTGGAAGCTGACCAAGGAAACATTCAACCTAGAAGTAAGGAAGAACTTTTGACGGTCAGAGCGATCAACCATTGGAACAACCTGCCTGCAGAGGCTGTGAACTCCCCAACTCTGGACACTTTCAAGAGGAGATTGGACTGCCACTTGGCTGGGGTGCTTTAGGATTCCTGCTCAGGCAGGGGTTTGGACTTGATGACCTGCATGGTCCCTTTCAACTCTAACAATAAATAAATAAAGTCATAGAACAGCCAACCTTGCCTACACCTGTCCTAACACGGCATCCTTTTTTCCTCTACCTATCCTAACCGAAATCAATTGTGGCGCCGACCAGCCACAGCAGAAGGACAAAAGAGCCACACGCGGCTCCAGAGCCGCAGACAGAAAACTCCCGCCAACGAAAGACACCCAGAGGAAAAGAAACGGTTCTATCTTCACCGCTGCTTCGTGAGTTGCTCCACTTCGACTTGAAGGCTGTTGATCTTGTCCCCGAATTCGTCCTTGAAGAGCCGGTTGTCTTCCCGTAGCGTCTGGCTCTCCCGCTCGGACAGCTGCAATCTGGGTATGAGCCATATGAACTTGTGATAAAAAACAAAAGCTATGGTAGGGGGGGAAGACCAAATTGAAACCATAAATAAAAGGAAAAGGCAGAAATGAGCGATGGAGGGATGAGCGCGGGAACGAGAAGCAGTGCGGTGGACGAGAAAAAAACAAAAATCTAACGAAGGACTTTTAAAAAATAAAATCAAAATGGCTGGAGGTGAACCAGGCAGCAACAGTGTCTCTTTTCCATTTTTTTTTTATTCTATTACTACAGTTTACAGTCATTAGATGGTAAACATAAAACATCACTTTTAATATCCATAGTCAAAAGCAAATCTCAAGTACAGATTAATGTGAAAAGGTCTCGGTGGGGTCTTCGTTACATTACACCGCAGCTTTATTATACAACTGGAAACATTTTTCGCCAAAGGGTAACCTAGGTTATTAGTGCATTTGTCTAGCCTCAGTCACAACTGTTACATCGGGGGGGGGGGGGGGGTAGGAAGCACGCTAGGAGTTCCGGACTGAACGGTGAAAAGTTGTGGGCTGTTCGTTTAGGGTTCCCAGACTAATTTTTTTTTGGGGGGGGGGGCAGGGGCTGCTGAACGAGAAGAAAGGGGGCCAACGGATACTATCACAACACACAAACTGATTTTGGGGCTACTTGGGTCCGCCAACGGTGGGGAGGGGGGCAAATACTTAGGGTGAAGGCTTCACTGGTCGGGTAGAAGGAATTGTTCTGCCAAAATAATGACGCCGCCTTGCCTTGACGCCTCTGAAACAGCCTCGCGAATTCAGTCCGCCGAGGCAGTAGTGCATTGAGCTGCCCATCCCCGGCCTGTGAACGCATGCCCCTGTACGAGAGTCCGATTCTGCACATCTGCCGTAAGCGAAATCTCTCACGAGGATGCTCATGTGTGAGATTTCGCCTATTTTGGGCGGTTTTTTGCTTCCGCGCATACACGGAAACAAAGAAATCTCTGAAAATAGGCGGACTCTTTCTCCCGCGAGTATCTTCGCATGAGATTTTGCTTGTGGCGCATGGGCAGAAGCCGAATCTTGCGCCGACATGCACGCTCGCCCACACTGGTCTCGGAGAATGCACCAATAGTGCCGAAAACGAGGAGCCCTTCACTAGCCAAAGGGTACCGTCGGAAAGGTAGGACTTCTGCCGCATGAATCCCAGCGACCGATCAGGTCCCACCGAGTTGGCCTTCTCCGGGTAAATAATGTTTCTGCGCATGCGCAGAAGCGTTGCGTCAACCAATAGCAATGGGTTGTAGAACCCACTACTTGTCCTTAGACTTATACAATTGAGCCAGGGAAGGGCCGCCCGTCGTGGCGCTACCGGTGATCTACTGGCACTGGGCGTGCATGTGTTCATGTTAGATGTGAACATCGGCGTGAGATTCGGGTTCCTGAGCATGCGCAGAAGCCGAATCTCACATGAGATTTCTCTGATTTTCAGAATTTTTTTTGCTTCTGTGCATGCATGCATGGATGCAAAAATAATGCCGAAAATCGGGGAAATCTTGTGCATATGAGCATGCTCAGGCAAGATTTCACTTCCTGCTCATGCGCAGGAGCGTAATCTCACACGGGCGGGCGCGTGTACCCATCGAGGAGGAGGAGATTGATGCACATCTCCATTTTTCCAACTGGGACTGCGCAGTGGACCAGCCCAATATTGGCTTCACCAAATCCTCAATCAATACAACCCAAAGTATTTCCTAGCAATGGTGGAGAAACACTGGGAGGCCACTGTCACGCTGAATATTGCCAGCCTCAGAGACATTCAGTAATTAAAGAGTTAACATGTGTGCCTTGCCATTAATCACCTCCCATATTTTATGTAACAGCCTCCTTGTCATTTCCATCTTGTTGATCTGCTTGCTCCCGTTGTTCTTAAGACTCCATGATGTGAGCTTTTGTTTTTCCGTTGTCTATCAAAACACTATTTTGTTTTCTACTTTTATAATAAAAGAAAGCTTGTTTTGATTAACCATGCTTGGATCTCTTAAATCCATCACCTCCACGGTGTAAAGTTCAAACGGACTTTTACAATCCGTGACATGGTAGCAGAGGATGGTTGATCAAAACAAGCTTTCTTTTATTATAAAAGTAGAAAACAAAATAGTGTCTTGATAGACAACGGAAAAACAATCCGTGACATGCTTGGATCTCTTAAATCCATCACCTCCACGGTGTAAAGTTCAAATGGACTTTTACAATCCGTGACAGCCACTTAGTTGCAGAACAACTATTAAAGCTGGGGAAAAAATAGTTTGGATAGCTTTAGAAACGTTGATAATTCTCCACACGCTCTCGTACAATCACTTCGGGTTTCATCAGAATTAGGAAAAGAAAGAAGAAATAAATAAATTCTTGAGTTACAGCACGGTCTTTTAGTAGACTTTCTAAGGCTTAGATGCTCTTTCACTACAACTCCTAGCAAAACCCCTTGTTGGGTCGACATCGCTCCGAATCAAATGCTAATAAACAATGGCCAAATTTCTCTTCACTGCCATTGCTTTTCATTAAAGAGTGAGACCCCGCAATGAAACCCTACTAGTTCTGAGTTCTGTTTATCCTTTTTATATATACGAAAGGGATAATGGATTCAGGTTTTTTTCTCCAAAAGAGCAAGGGAAGAAAGGCAAGACGCACGTATTATAAAAGTCAACCAGGAAATGAGATTCACTATATTTTTTAGGAAGAAAAGGCAGAGGTAGAAGTCAATGCAAAGGGAAAGGAAGGTTGACCAATTTTTTTAAAAAACCCAAAAGCTAACAGCTAGATTTTGCATCCATGTTATCTAAGGGAGATGGTTTAGATTCCCTGTTACGTAAGTGGCCTGATATCTTAGCTTGTCCTCAGATTGCTAAAAAAAATAAAATTAAATTCCGGTTACAACTCTCGAGCAATGAAAAATTGGTTTGATTTGCATCGTCTGAATTCTGGGAGAGATTTTGGAATACAGTGTTCCCTCGATTTTCGTGTGGGATGCGTTCTGAGACCGCCTGTGAAAGTTGAATTTCCGCGAAGTAGAGATGCGGAAGTAAATACACTATTTTGGGCTAGGAACAGTATCACAAGCCTTCCCTTAACACTTTAAACCCCTAAACTGCAATTTCTCATTCCCTTAGCAATGATTTAGATCAGTGGTCCCCAACGTTTTTTCCACCAGGGACCAGTTTCAGCAAGGCAATTTTTCTATGGCCCGGTGGGGGCGGAAAGGGGTGTGGTTGGGGGCCGGATTAAGCATGGGGGTGCTGGTCCTTCCCGCCCCTCTTTCCCGCCATCGCCCTGTGGCCGGCAGAACCTGCCTCCCAAACCCTCTTGCCCGGCGGCAGGTGAAGTGCTGGAGGGAGGGGGTCAGGCCAGCCCTCCTGCCTCTCCCCCCAGCCAAAAATGCATAGGCGTGCTACGGCAGAAGCCAAAAGAGGCTTGAGCCTCCCGGTCCTTCCCGCCCCTCTGTCCCGTCCATCGCCCTGTGGCCGGCAGAACCTGCCTCCCGAGGCCTCTTTCCCAGCGGGAGATGAAGCACTGGAGGGAGGGGGCGGCGGCAGGAGGACTGGCAGCTGCTGACTCCACGGACCGGTGCAACATGCCCCGCGGCCCGGTACTGGTCCGTGGCCCGATGGTTGGGGACCCCTGATTTAGATTATTACTCACCATGTTTATTTATTAAAGTTTATTTAAAAAAAAATTATTAAAGGCGGACGAAGGTTGGGCGATGACGTATGACGTCATCGGGTGGGAAATACCATGGTATAGGGAAAAAAACAGCAAAGTATTTTTTTAATTAATATTTTTGAAAAACCGTGGTATAGCCGTTTCGCGAAGTTCGAACCCGCAAAAATCGAGGGACCACTGTATTCGTTAAATACCCATCCGATCTGCAGCTACGTCAAACAAGAGATGGATTGGCAGGTAGCCTTTAAAGGAAATTCTTGCAAAAAAGCAAATCGGGACAAGGGATTTATTCTCAACTGGAAATCGAGCCAACAAGCCAAGCAACAGGGAAATAACTTCCATCTGGCTTCAATTGGAAGAATTTGATTCCTGGGAATGGGAATATCCCCCCTTAAGGGGGCCTGCTTTGCAGTGCCCCCCCCTCCAAACTTTCAAATCAATTTCAATTTACAGAACATCCTGAGCCAAGGCCCAGGTAGAAAAGGTTGCATTGCAGAAAAGCCTTTGATTAATAACGGCCAAGTGTTCCGAAAAGCAACTGCAAAAATCTAGGTTGCCTGCAGGCTTCCAAAATTCCTGGTTTTTTTTCACCCTCCCATCTACTTCACAACAGGGAAACCAAGAATTTATTCCTTGGAAGTTGAACATTTTGGGACGAGGAAGGAACGTCGCTATACCTTTCTATGTCACGTTGTAAAGGCTAAACGAAAGATAAACCTGGTAATACAATTGCATGTACATAGCCATAAATCAGATTTTATCTTATCTTCTTTCTGGAGTACATGCTGGTCAAATTGCTGCTCTTTTAATAAAGTTTTTTTTTTAATAAAGTTTTTTTTAAGCATTTAACCCGGTGGGAAAAGGAAAGCCAGAAGTTAATTTTTCTATTTCCGAATAAAATCTTTTTTAAAAACAAAACGAAACCAAAAAAAAATTTCCCATCAAATTCCACGCCAACTTTTTTGGGACAACATGTAATTCTGACATCTTAAATTCTCGATTTTTGTTTTTTTTTGCTCTTCGCTCGGATGCCAGAGTTGCGATGTGATCGGCTGCCCAGAATTAAAATGTCTAGTGAGGCTTTTGAATTAATTTGTTTGCTGCGCTATTTAAGGTTTTTGCCTGTTTCACCAAATCTTTTTCGCTGTAAAGGGGAGTGGGGAGGGACAAAAAAAAGGAAATAAAAATGATAGGGGGAAAATGGGGTGTTGGAAGTAGAGAAAATACGTAATAAAAAAAAAATACACCAGTTAATCAAAGAGATATCAGTAGATATATATAACAGTTCTTTAAATAAGCACTTTAAAGCCCTGACTGCCTTTCTTCTATTGATTTTGCAAGGATCTGCAGATGCTTCTTAAATCTTTGTTAAACCCAGAATAAAGAATGAGGATAGAAGTCCTTTTGCAGGCCTTATTCAGTAGCAACACAATTGTGCCTGCTTACAGGAGAATCCCATCCTTGACAAACCCTGGAAAAATTTTCCTTTTGAGAAAAATGAACATGTCACAAACATATGGCTACCTGTAGATGGCGGTAAAGATCTACAAAACCATGCAGCTCTTTGCTGCTCTCTAAACAGCTGTGGATAGTTGCGGAATCCACATAATTTACCGTATTTTCCAGAGTATAAGACGCACTTTCCCCCCTCCTAAAAGAGTCTACAAATTTGGGTGCGTCTTATATTACAAATGCTTTTTTTCAGCCCCAACGAGGGAAGCGATCGCCCCTTTGCCAGCTTTTCTCATTGTTTCTCTCTTTGAAGAGAGAGAGAAGTGAAGTGTTTTAGAAACTGGTTTTTTATCCACAACCCAGGGGATAAAAAGCAAGCAAGCACGATCAAAAATAGCAAACTAATGTGCTGAAGCTGACCACACTAAGGACTAGCCAGATGAATAACCTGGTGGACAGAATTTTTCCTCCTTATTTTCCTGCCCCAAAACTAAGGTGAATCTTATGTCATGCTGTATATTGACAGCCCCTCAGAGACATTTAGTAATGAAAGAGTTAACTATGTGTGCCTTATTAGATCCTCCTCTTATGATGTAATATCCTGCCAACTCACTTCCTTCTTCTTCACTCCTGACTCTCTTCTCTTCTAATCCTCCATCATGTAAGACGTATATTGTTGTGATTCAGTCTGAGGCTCCTCAGGGAACGGCTGGAACTCTGCCGGCTCCATGCTCAGAGGGGGAGGACGAGGAGGAGGAGGAGGACCAGGCAGACGGGGAAGAGGAATGTCAGGACGAGGAGGAGGGAGAACAGCCTGAGACCCCCGGGGGGGAGCTCTCCCCAGCGAGGAGCCTGGAATCATTAGATGAGAACGCACAAGCCATCATAGATATGAGGCAGAGAAGGGCAGCACAACGAAGGGGACAATTAGCCAGGTATTTCCATCCCTAATAGGCAACAGCTGGGTTTGGGTGTGGTTCTCCTCAGAAAGGCTGAAAAGGCAGGCCCTTCCTTCCTGTATTGTGGAGAGTTATCTTTTGGGAGTCCTGTGACCTTGCTTCGATCCTTGGCGTCTCTGATTCTGGCTTGTGGCCTCGAAGGCTGAAAACTTGGGGGAGGCGTGGGTTTTATTATCTACAGTGGTGTGTGTGCCAGCAAGAAGCCTGTTGTATTGTCTGGCCGTCGTGACTCTTCTGTGAAGCTTCATAGCATTCCAGTTTGTAAGAACAGTTTTTGTTATCTGTGTTTGTTTTCAAAGATATAAAATGACTTTGCTTTTTATCAGCGTGTCTGGATACTCTTTTTAGTTGGTGTTGGCATCTGGGGGAACCCAGACAGAACATATATAGTATGTTGTCCCTCGAGACATTGTTTTATTTTGTTTATTTCTGTTTTTAAAATAAAATATATCTTGTTTGAACAAATGACTAAGGCTTTTATCCATCGATCTCCGCGGGGTTAAGGTCCCAACAGGCTTTAATCATTACACAAACCACGACATCTTATACACCGATGCGTCTTATACTCCGAAAAATACAGTACAGTAGTACCTCTAGATACGAGCTGCTCTACATGCGAGTATTTCAAGATACGAGCCACGAGGGGAGAGACATTTCTGTTCTACTCCCGAGCTCAAATTCGGGATACGAGCCGAGCGTCCACTAGGTGGCGCAAGAATCCTTGCTTTTGGTTATCTCGGAGGGGGAAAAAGTTATTTGTTCCAGAATACGAGTTGCCTCGAGATACAAGCTCCCTTATGGAACGAATTATGCTCATATCTAGGGGTACTACTGTACTTATTTATGTGGTGCAACCTTTTTGGGACTTAGAATTCTGGGGGAAATTCTGTCCTGAAGTTGCATCACTGCTGTCATATAACATGCAGGTCAATATTTCCCAAGTTTATACTGCAGCAGACTAATTATAAGAGACTTGGCAATTTAATTTAAATTAATTTAATTGATTTATATGCTTCCCAATTCTGTGGGACTCAAGGTGACTGCAAGAAACAAGTTTAGTAAGCCTAACTGCTATTTTCATGTAACCCAAACATGAATGAAAGGATGAATATAAATGACAATTTTAGCTTGCTTGGATAAGCCGGTTTCGTGTTTACCTCTGTTCAAGCAGTTTAATTGTAGCGGCCATTTGACTGGTCTTCTCCTCCAAGCGGCTATTCAGTTCACTCTTCTGTTTCATTCCCAAGTCTGAACTCTTAAAAAAAGAAACAAACCCAAAGAGACCAATCACTATGTTTACTTATCTTTAAAGATTATTAAGTCACGGTTAATACAGGAGCAACAATCACCATGTGCAGATGACTCTAAAGTGTGCAATAGGGTTGATATTCCTGGAGGCGTCTGTAATATGGTAAATGATTTAGCCTTACTAGATAAATGGTCAAAGCAATGGCAACTGCAGTTTAATGTTGCCAAATGTAAAATAATGCATCTGGGGAAAAGGAATCCTCAATCTGAGTATTGTACTGGCAGTTCTGTGTTAGCAAAAACTTCAGAAGAGAAGGATTTAGGGGTAGTGATTTCTGACAGTCTCAAAATGGGAGAACAGTGCAGTCAGGCGGTAGGGAAAGCAAGTAGGATGCTTGGCTGCATAGCTAGAGGTATAACAAGCAGGAAGAGGGAGATTATGATCCCGCTATATAGAGTGCTGGTGAGACCACATTTGGAATACTGTGTTCAGTTCTGGAGACCTCACCTACAAAAAGATATTGACAAAATTGAACAGGTCCAAAGATGGGCTACAAGAATGGTGGAAGGTCTTAAGCATAAAACGTATCAGGAAAGACTTCATGAACTCAATCTATATAGTCTGGAGGACAGAAGGAAAAGGGGGGACATGATCGAAACATTTAAATATGTTAAAGGGTTAAATAACATGCAGGAGGGAAGTGTTTTCAATAGGAAAGTGAACACAAGAACAAGGGACCACAATCTGAGGTTAGTTTGGGGGAAAGATCAGAAGCAACGTGAGAAAATATGATTTGACTGAAAGAGTAGTAGATGCTTGGAACAAACTTCCAGCAGACGTGGTCGGTAAATCCGCAGTCACTGAATTGAAACATGCCTGGGGTAAACATAGATCCATCCTAAGATAAAAATACAGGAAATAGTATAAAGGCAGACTAGATGGACCATGAGATCTTTTTCTGCCGTCAATCTTCTATGTTTCTATGTTTCAATTAAAGTTGACAGACTCTGTCCTGCAAGCTGAATGGATGAGATCAACCCATTCTGGATGATAACCCCAACCTACAATAAGGCCTCGAGTTTTTGGAGAGGGGCGGTATACAAATCTAATAAATAATAATAATAATAATTATTATTATTATTATTATTATTAAAATATTATTTTACTGAAAGAGTAATAGATGCTTGGAACAAACATCCAGCAGACGTGATTGGTAAATCCACAGTAACTGAATTTAAACAAGCCTGTGATAAACATAGGTCCATCCAAAGATAAAATACAGGAAATAGTATAAGGGCAGACTAGATGGACCATGAGATCTTTTTCTGCCGTCAATCTTCTATGTTTCTAAGTTTTGTAACTACTAAGCTCTGTAACTACTAAGCTTTGTAACTACGAAGCTTTGTAACTACTAAGCTTTGTAACTACTAAGCTCTGTAACTACTAAGCTTTGTAACTACTAAGCTTTGTAACTACTAAGTCGTCTTATTCTCCCGGGTCCAAACTCTCCATTTCTCCCAAATGAAAGTGAAGAGGATGAGGCAGGACCCCCTGCAATTAACCCATTCCCCTTGATTTACCTGCAGCTTGAAAGAAAGTTCAAGTTTTAGGGCCCTGAGATCATCCAGCTGTTGCCTGAGCACCACGAGGGCATCCTGCTTCTCGCAAACGTCTTTCTCCAGCATCTTCATCGCCAGCTCCATCTCTTGTCTCATTCCGATCTGCATTTCAAGTTCTTTTTCCACATCCTAGAAGGAAAGAACAGACACATTACGGGCATTAAACCTCGAGGTTCGGCTACTGCAATGCTACCTACACGGGGCTACCTTTGAAGAGCGTTTGGAAACTACAGATTGTGCAAAATTTATTTTTATTTATTATTAAAATAATAAAATGCAGCCAAGCGAGGGGTCATGGGCCTCCCTAGGCATGTCCATGTCTCTCCAGCACTCCGCGGGCTGCATTGGTTGCCGATCGGTTGCCAGACGCAATTCAAAGTGTTGGTTATGACCTATAAAGCCCTTCATGGGTGAACAGTGCAGTCAGGCGGTAGGGAAAGCAAGTAGGATGCTTGGCTGCATAGCTAGAGGTATCACAAGCAGGAAGAGGGAGATTATGATCCCGCTATATATAGAGCGCTGGTGAGACCACATTTGGAATACTGTGTTCAGCTCTGGAAACCTCACCTACAAAAAGATATTGACAAAACTGAACGGGTCCAAAGACGGGCTACAAGAATGGTGGAAGGTCTTAAGCATAAAACGTATCAGGAAAGACTTCATGAACTCAATCTGTCTAGTCTGGAGGACAGAAGGGAAAGGAGGGACATGATTGAAACATTTAAATATGTCAAAGGGTTAAATAAGGTCCAGGAGGGAAGTGTTTTTAATAGGAAAGTGAACACAAGAACAAGGGGACACAATCTGAAGTTAGTTGGGGGAAAGATCAAAAGCAACACGAGAAAATATTATTTTACTGAAAGAGTAGAGCTATGAAAGAATGGGAGTCTGGGTAAATTCTTTTTGGAGCGCAACTCTTCTCGTAGCAGCTGTTTCTTCCAGGTTGCTCTGATGAAGTTTCTCAGGAAAGACGGCTTCTAGCTTTTCAGAACTGTTAACCAAGAAGAAGATGCAAGGTATCTGAGGGTTTGGGGGAAGCTGTCAGAGTTCGTGATGTATGAGGAATCTTATCTATCCGGGACAGTACTGATTTAGCCTTTGGCATAGCTCCCGGAGTCATTAAAGTAGAAATGAGATTGGAATGCGGAGTTGCTGAGAACAAATGAACTTGGCTGGAAATGAGATGATTGGTTGATAATTTGGATTAAAAACGTTATGAATAAAAGTTGTTAAAGAAGACCTTGTTGAGCATTGCAATCTGTGTAACTAAGGGACAGAACAAACTTACAAAGAGTTGTAATCCTGCCCTAGCTTCTCTTCACTTGCTAACCATCTTACCAGTCTTAACTGTGTTTCCTCTTTTAGCTGTTTCCTTGCTTCAGTGAGGGCATGCCCGTCTGCGGTTCGATCCTGCTTGTTCACCTAGAATGAAGATAAAGCAAAGAGGATGAAAGAGGTTGAGTAAGAGAGGTGAAGTCCAGAATCACTTTGAATACAGTTCAGAAATAAATAACAAATCATTGATGGAGATTAGTGCTGTCTCTTCTGGGCACAAGGTTGGTTGGTTGGTTGGTTGGTTGGTTGATTAGTTAGTTAGTTAGTTAGTTAGTTAGTTAGTTAGTTAGTTAGTTAGTTAGTTATTTTATTTATTTTATTTTATTATTTTATTATTTATTTAATTTAATTTAATTTAATTTAATTAAAATTTAATTTAATTTAATTTATTATTGATTGATTGATTGATTGATTGGATTTGTATGCCGCCCCTCTCCGCAGACTCGGGGCGGCTAACAACAACAATAAAACAGTATATAACAAAATCCAATACTAAAAACAATTAAAAACCCATTATATAAATACCAATCATACATACAGACATACCATCATAAAATTGTAAAGGCCTAGGGGGAAGTGTATCTCAGTTCCCCCATGCCTGGCGGCAGAGGTGGGTTTTAAGCAACTTTCGAAAGGCAAGGAGGGTGGGGGCAATTCTAATCTCTGGGGGGAGTTGGTTCCAGAGGGCTGGGGCCACCACAGAGAAGGCTCTTCCCCTGGGTCCCGCCAAGCGACATTGTTTGGTTGACGGGACCCGGAGAAGACCCACTCTGTGGGACCTGACTGGTCGCTGGGATTCGTGCAGCAGAAGGTGGTCCCTGAGATAATCTGGTCCGGTGCCATGAAGGGCTTTATAGGTCATAACCAACACTTTGAATTGTGACCGGAAACTGAGCTACAGATATTCCCCACTGCTGCAAATAAAGAGGTTTTATCAAACGTATTACAGAAGCATCAGTGAATGCGAAAATGGTCCCCATGTAACGTGAAGCTCTGACCTTTCGGTTGGATTCCAAAATGTACGAACTCTCCTCTTTGACTCGCTCCATTTCTTCTTGCACTGTTATAATTCTGTTGTTGGCGACGGCAAGCTGCGTTATAAACACAAGAACAACAAATGAAAAGACAACCATGGTTGCCACTCTCAAATAATTTGTGGTTGGGGGCTGCAAATCCACCTATAGCTAGCCCTCTGTGTGTGTGTGTGTATACACAAACACACACATTTCCAACTTGCAACGAACTGATAAAAAAATAAAGGGAGACTAGTATAGATCTATTTCGAGCTATTTAGCTCTCATCAACTAGCCATTTATTTATTTATTTATTTATTCATTCATTCATTCATTCATTCATTCATTCATTCATTGGATTTGTATGCCACCCCTCTCCGCAGACTTGGGGCGGCTAACAACAATGATTAAAAAACAACATGTAACAATCCAATTTAATAAAACAACTAAAAACCCTTATTATAAAAACCAAACATACACACAAACAGACCATACATAACTTGTAATGGCCTAGGGGGAAGGAATATCCTAACTCCCCCATGCCTGGCGACAAAGGTGGGTCTTGAGTAATTTGCGAAAGACAAGGAGGGTGGGGGCCGTTCTAATCTCTGGGGGGAGTTGATTCCAGAGGGCCGGGGCCGCCACAGAGAAGGCTCTTCCCCTGGGGCCCGCCAAACGACATTGTTTGGTCGACGGGACCCGGAGAAGGCCAACTCTGTGGGACTTATAGGCCGCTGGGATTCGTGCGGTAGAAGGCGGTTCCGGATGTATTCTGGCCCAATGCCATGTAGGGCTTTAAAGGTCATTACCAACACTTTGAATTGTGACCGGAAACCGATCGGCAGCCAGTGCAGGCCATACCTTTCTGGGATTCGAACCTGGGCTCTGCTTGCCTTGCTAGGCAGTGCTTTTACCCTCTAAGCCACAAGTTCTCCTCCCTTATCAGCTGAAGATTAAATGTTCTTCTGTCGAATCACTTGGTATACCCAAATATGGGAGGGAGGCTAGCCGATGAGAGCTAAATAGCTCGAAATAGATCTATGCTAGTCTCCTTTTATTTCTTTATCAGTTCTTCGTAAGTTTGAAAACCTGGTTTGTAGCCTGCATGGCCCCTGGAGTGGGGCTGAAAGGGCAAAAGGAAGCAGTATTTCCCCTCCCATGTTTGGGTATACCAGGTGACTCGACAGAAATATAAATGTATGTATGTACTGCCCAGTCAATGAAGCGGTGGAAGTGATGTGCAGGTGCCTGGAGGCTGTTGGGGCCTGGATGGGTGTCAACAGACTCAAGCTCAACCCGGATAAGACGGAGTGGCTGTGGGTTTTGCCTCCCAAGGACAATTCCATCTGTCCGTCCATTACCCTGGGGGGGGAATTATTGACCCCCTCAGAGAGGGTCCGCAACTTGGGCGTCCTCCTCGATCCACAGCTCACATTAGAACAACACCTTTCAGCTGTGGCGAGGGGGGCGTTTGCCCAGGTTCGCCTGGTGCACCAGTTGCGGCCCTATCTGGACCGGGACTCATTGCTCACAGTCACTCATGCCCTCATCACCTCGAGGTTCGACTACTGTAATGCTCTCTACATGGGGCTACCTTTGAAAAGTGTTCGGAAACTTCAGATCGTGCAAAATGCAGCTGCGAGAGCAGTCATGGGCCTACCTAGGTATGCCCATGTTTCACCATCACTCCGCAGTCTGCATTGGCTGCCGATCAATTTCCGGTCACAATTCAAAGTGTTGGTTATGACCTTTAAAGCCCTTCATGGCACTGGACCAGAATATCTCCGAGACCGCCTCCTGCCGCACGAATCCCAGCGACCGATTAGGTCCCACAGAGTTGGCCTTCTCCGGGTCCCGTCAACTAAACAATGTCGGTTGGCGGGCCCCAGGGGAAGAGCCTTCTCTGTGGCGGCACCGGCCCTCTGGAACCAACTCCCCCCGGAGATTAGAACTGCCCCTACTCTTCCTGCCTTCCGTAAACTCCTTAAAACCCACCTTTGCCGTCAGGCATGGGGGAACTGAACATCTCCCCCTGGGAACGTTTAATTTATACATGGTATGTCTGTGTGTGTGTCTGTTAGCATATGGGGTTTCTAAATATTTAATTATTTTAAATTTGTCTGATTGCTTATGATTTGTTTTTACATGTTGTGAGCCGCCCCGAGTCTTCGGAGAGGGGCGGCATACAAATCTAAGTAATAAATAAATAAATAATAAATAAATAAATAAATATGTATGTATATATTTCTTCGCCTCTTCAAATCCCTCCTCTATAAAATGCACACGTAATAGCACATGACCTCAGCAAAAGGATGTGCAAGAGTATTTTGTTTTCTTGCAAGATAATAAAAAACTTCCCAATTTGTAATCCAGCCCCATCAGTACTTGTTAGTGATAATAAATAATAATAATAATAATAATAATAATAATAATAATAATAACAACAACAACATCAACAACAATAATATTCATTAGATTTGTACGCCGCCCTTCTCTGAAAACTTGGGGCGGCTCACAACAACAACAATACAATATAATACAAATCTAATATTAAAAAGAACAAGTTAAAACCCATTATTACTAAAAACAATCAATGCTACACAATCATACCACACTCAAATGCTACAAGTCAGAAGGGTGGGGGTTAGCCCCCCCATGCCTGGTGACATAAATGGGTCTTCAACATCTTGCGGAGGGCGAGGAAGGTGGGGGCAGTTCGAATCTCGGGGGAGAAGTTGATTCCAGAGGGCCGGGGCCGCCACAGAGAAGGCTCTTCCCATGGGTCCAGCCAGACAACATTGTTTAGTCGACGGGACTCGGAGAAGGCCAACTCTGTGGGACCTAATCGGCTGCTGGGATTCGGAAAATATCAGTTAGGACTGGTAGAGGAAAAAGGACATTGCCCTAGGAGGAAACTCTATGGTGGGGGAACCTTATGTCTAAAATAGTGCGGTGAGGACTATCTATCTATCTATCTATCTATCTATCTATCTATCTATCTATCTATCTATCTATCTATCTATCTATCTATTAGATTTGTATGCCGCCCTCTCCGTAGACTCAGTGTTCAACCTCTCACATCCTGGATGTAAACTGTTTCAACTCCTCCTAGGATGGGGCTTGTTGTGAGTGGTCCTCGACCAACTCTGGTAATGATGGATTCTGAGGAGGAGGATCCAGGCCCATCTTGGTGCCCGGGGCAGTGCTTTTGCCAGCTGATGCAGAGAGTGAGAGGGAGTGAGAGGTAGACCTGGATGAACCTGAAAGACCACCAGAAGTGGCAGATATGCCAATATGACAGTAGGGTCTGACTTAGAGGAAAAGGAGGAGGAGGAAGACTATGAGCCTTTGCTAGATGCCCTCTTTAGAAGACAAGAATACTTGTATGGGAAAAGGAAGTAGTCTGTATTTTGTAACTCTAGGGAATTGTTGACCACTCCCCATAGGTATTTAAGGGTGGCCGGTGGGAAATTTGGGGTGGAGTTTCAACATAACCCTCTCGTTTCTTTCATTTCTACCTACCTCTTCAGTTAGTTTAGTGTTGGATTTTTCCAAAGCATCGACCTTGGCCTGCAAGTTGTTGACTGTGGCACTGTTCAATTAAGAAAAAAAAAAGACAAGAAGTAACTCTATGAAATTTAAGAATTCAACACAAATTGACCACATTTTCTACCAAAGATTTACCTCTTTACCTTAAATGTCTATTGAGTTCTTCTACATAATTTTTCTGATCCAGAATTGCCGTAATTTGACCATCGCTGGAAAATAGGACACAGGGAATATTAACCATGCAGAAATAATAAGCAAAGCAATATGTTTAGGAAGAAGAATTTGCTGATGGCATTGATGAAACAAAAATCATTAATTAATACAGATTAATTAGTGGGTCCCTAGAAAAGTAGACATCAGGGTTTTTTTCCCTCTGACATAACAAAATAATAACTGTCATCATTTCAGCTGAGAGATGTTTGTGGATTTACCAGTCATGTCTGCTGGAGGTTTGTTCCAAGCATCTACTACTCTTTCAGCAAAATAATATTTTCTCACATTACTTCTAATCTTTCCCCCAACTAACCTTAGATTGTGCCCCCTTGTTCTTGTGTTCATTTTCCTATTAAAAACACTTCCCTCCTGGACCTTATTTAACCCTTTAACATATTTAAATGTTTCGATCATGCCCCCCCTTTCCCTTCTGTCCTCCAGACTCTACAAATTGAGTTCATTAAGTCTTTCCTGATACGTTTTATGCTTAAGACCTTCCACCATTCTGGTAGCCCGTCTTTGGACCCATTCAATTTTATCAATATCGTTTTGTAGGTGAGGTCTCCAGAACTGAACACAGTATTCCACATGTGGGCTCTATGTAGCGGGATCACAATCTCCCTCTTCCTGCTTGTTATACCTCTAGCTATGCAGCCAAGCATTCTACTTGCTTTCCCTACCGCCTGACTGCACTTGTTCACCCATTTTGAGTCTGTCAGAAATCACTACCCCTAAATCCTTTTCTTCTGAAGTATTTGCTAACACAGAACTGCCAATGCAATATTCAGATTGAGGATTCCTTTCTCTCAAGTACATTATTTTACATTTGGAAACAGCAAACTCCAGTTTCCATTGCTTTGACCACTTATCTACTAAGGCTAAATCATTTGCCATATTACAAACGCCTCCAGGAATATCAACCCTATTGCCCACTTTAGAGTCATCGGCAAATAGGCAAACCTTCTGCACCAAACCTTCCCCTATGTTAAAAAGAATAGGACCCAGAACAGATCCTTGTGGCACACTGCTTGTAACCTGTCTCTGCTCAGAACATTCGCCATTAACAACAACCCTCTGATATCTACGCTTTAGCCAGCTGCAAATTCACTGAACTATCCTGGGATTAAGTCCAATCTTCACTAACTTATCTATCAGCTCTTTATGTGGAACTGTATCAAAGGCTTTGCTAAAGTCCAGATAGGCAATATCCATGGCACCACCTTCATCCAACACCTTTGTGACATAGTCAAAGAAATCAATGAGATTAGTCGGACATGATTTGCCTTCAGTAAAGCCATGCTGATTTGGGTCCAATAAGTTATTGTTTTTTAGGTGCTGATTTATCCTCTTTTTGAGTAGTCTCCATCATTTTAACTATAACTGATGTCAAGCTAACTGGCCTGTAGTTACCAGCTTCTTCTCTACTGTCCTTCTCGTGGATAGGCACAACACTGGCCATTCTCCAATCCTCAGGAACATCTCCTGTTAACAGGGATTGGTTAAACAAATCAGTCAGGGGGGTAGCAACGACAGATCTGAGTTCTTTAAGAACTCTGGGGTAGATGCCATCTGGACCTATTGCCTTATTTATCTTTAATCGTTCAAGTTCTTCTAAGACATCGGCTTCTAAGATCACTGGAGCTGAATCCGTACAGCTGGAAGCAATGCTATATCCCTCTATAGTATTATTTTGTAAGGTGTCTTTTGAGAAAACTGAACAGAAGTAGCTATTGAAATGGTCAGCGATCTCCTTATTCCCATCAATGCATGTATTATTCCTGGTACTAAGCTTCGTTATGCTGCAGTTTTTCTTCTTCCTATCACTAATATATCTGAAGAAGGTTTTATCCCCCTTCTTTACAGATTTGGCAATTTCTTCCTCTTTTGAGGCTTTAGCAGCATATATTATCTGTTTCGTATTAAGTGGTTGTGGCATTAGAAAGGTTGAGAACCACTGATTTAGAGGATGTAAAATAAAGATCTTGGATAGGAACAAAAGGACTTACCCCTCACTGCCTTTACTGCTACTGCCATCCTTCAAATACATTGAAAAATCAATAACGCCAACCTACGAGAGAAGACAGCAATAGTTCATGTCCGACACATATACCTTTTTTTCCCCCATTTTATTCTTCTTATACTCTAACTTATTAACCGCATGATATATCCAGGCATGTCTAATCATCAGGAACATGGCACAGGCCAACTCGCAAGATTGATGTCGGCCCCATATCTCTGACACCGCCTTCTGCCGCACAAATCCCAGTGACCGGTTAGGTCCCACAGAGTCGGCCTTCTCCGGGTCCCGTCGACGAAAGAATGTCGTCTGGCGGGACCCAGGGAAAGAGCCTTCTCTGTGGCGGCCCCGGCCCTCTGGAACCAGCTCCCCCCGGAGATTAGAACTGCCCCCACCCTCCTTGCCTTTCGTAAACTCCTTAAAACCCACCTCTGCCATCAGGCATGGGGGAACTGAGACATCTCCCCCAGGCCTATATAATTTATGCATGGTATGCTGTGTGTATGTTTTTTCAATTATGGGTTTTTAGATATTTTTAAGTATTAGATTTGTACTGTACATTGTTATTTATTATTGTTGTGAGCCGCCCCGAGTCTGCGGAGAGGGGCGGCATACAAATCTAATAAATAATAATAATAATAATAATAATAATAATACTTTAATTCATGATGTTCCTTTGTTCTTGACTATCTTGTGTTTGTTCTTTCTGGATGATGACAAACACTGCAGGTTTGTGTTAGTGTCTCAGATTTTAACCTGGATAGTGCTGTGTAAATTCCCTGACACACGCTTAGCATTCAATAGCCCAACTGCAAGAAATCTAATTGTTATTTACACATTATAGCAGTGGTTCTCAACCTTTATAATGCCTTAATACATTTCTTCATGTTGTGGTGACCCCCAACCATAAGTCTAGCGCCAATTCTCCCAACAGAGCTTTAATCCTATTGGCCGTAAGGTCAGAGGGACACCTCCACTGTAAACGCCTGCTGATTGGTCAGATTGTAAAAATATGTTCCAAAGTGCCAGAATAGAAGTTTTAGTTCCTAGCACCATGGGAAATTTGTCTTAGGCGACCCCTGTGAAATGGTCGTTCGACCCCCAAAGGGGTCCCGACGCCCAGGTTGAGAACCACTGTGCTATAGTAATTCTCCAGTTACGGAGAAGGGGCGGCATACAAATCTAATTAATAATAATAATAATAATAATAATAATAATAATAATAATAATATATGTAAACAAGAGATCCGGTACCTGAGAATCCAAATCTTCTCCCTTCATGCAAAAATTTGCATCGATAACATTGAGGCCCACTAAAAGTCCAGCGATTATAGCTCCTTCTTCTTCCATCATGAGGGCATTCGCTTCGTAAAATTCACTGCAAACATATTGAAATGTTGTTGTTGTTATATTATTTTATTTACAAAAAACAGTAATAATATACAGTATCACAATATCACGAGTCAAACACTTCCCAAGCGTCTAGGACTATATGATGTATTATTATTATTATTATTATTATTATTATTATTATTATTATTTATTTATTTTTATTATTATTTATTAGATTTGTATGCCACCCCTCTCCGAAGACTCAGGGCGGCTAACAACAATAAAAAAGACAATGTAAACAAATCTAATATGAAAAATAATCTAAAAAACTCCAATTTAAAGAACCACTCATACATACAAGCATACCATGTATAAATTCTATAAGCCTAGGGGAAGTGAAATTTCAATTCCCCCATGCCTGACGACCGAGGTGGGTTTTAAGGAGCTTGCGAAAGGCAAGGAGGGTGGGGGCAACTCTGATATCTGGAGGGAGCTGGTTTCAGAGGGTCGGGACCGCCAGAGAGAAGGCTCTTCTCCTGGGTCCTGCCAAATGATATTGTTTAGTCGACGGGACCCGGAGAAGGCCAACTCTGTGGGACCTAACCGGTCGCTGGGATTTTATTATTATTATTATTGTTGTTGTTGTTGTTGTTGTGGTTGGCTCTGGCCCAGCTCCTGCCCCAAGGAATGTGGAGGCGTAAGTGGGGGAAGCATCCACATGCCACAGGTCTGTTTTGCTCCCGATAGAATCTCCCAACGAAGTCTCCTCTGACGAAGGAAGCGTGAGTAGCAGGGAAGGGGGGAGATTGGCAGACAGCCCAGGAGGAGATCAATCATCCTTATCATCCCTGGATTCCGAACAAGAACTTATGACCGACCCACGCATGCGTAGAGTGATGCATAGGAGAGAACAACTGAAGGATTATTACAGGAGATAAATGAGGCCACCTGTGGTTGGGTGGGGCTGCTGTAACTAGTGCTACAGATAAAAAGAGCAGTGTGCTGGTTTAGCCTTGTGGCAGTTTATGTGATTCATAGTTCGTCAAGATCGTGGTTTTGCTGTTTCCCTGTTCAAGACTGTGTGTGGACTTTCTGGACTTTGGAATTTGGACTCAATTTTCCCAGTTACTGGTTGAGAAATTGGATTGCATTTAACCTGTGCCTTGTGTGTACCAGAAAATCCCTTTGACATTTAAAAAGAGAGTTTTTTTCTGCTTTTCTGTGGCTAAAGACTTTTGGTTTTCCTTCTAACGTGTGGTGTGTGTCTTTCTGGACTAATTACGGGCGGTTGGGACACGCCGGCAGAACAATTATCATCATCATCATTATCATCATCATCATCACAAAAAAACAGTAATACGCAGCAAACAAGATTTATATGCTGGATTTCGTATCAATATATCCCGTTTTGCAAATGACAGATCCTAATTTTGTCAATGTTTGTTTTCAAATGCCGGCTGCATGCCAATTACTACTGGGACCACCTGTACTGGTTTATGCCAGAGTTCAATTTTAAGATCGTGATGTTGGCTAATTTTTTCTTGTTTTTTTTTTCATCAATTCAGCCGTCACCTGGTATGGCGACATCAACAATCCACACATCATCATCATCATCATAATTATTATTATTGGTTTAATCTTCATTTAGATTCATAACCTGGGACTGGTAAAAATAGTTCAAGTCCAGACCTAGGACCTGTTGTGGTCCACCAGTGGCCAGCGGAGTTGGCCGTAGATTCGGGCAGTGAGGAGGTTGGGAAGGAACATGGGCCAGTCCCGGAGTCTGCGGAAGACTCTGCATCCGAGGCAGAGACGGGGCCAGGGCTGTCTGACAGTTATCAGCTGCCTTTGGAGTCAGACGTCAGTGTGCGTATGTGTAGAGCTGCCAGATGAAGGGAACATACCCCCATAGGGGGGGTATAAAAAGACTGCATCCGATTTACGTTCAGAAATGTACCGAGTTCTCACCTGAGAATTTCCCTTCTGTTTATCAAGGCTTTCATGTACTCCGAAAGTTTCTTCTGCATCAATGCCAGGCGCAGCCACGCTCTTCCCCTTCCCACCGGAGTCCTACCAAGTCCCAAAGACAAAGGATAAATGTTGTTACACATAAGGTGGCAGGTCATCTAGAAACATAGAAACATAGGAGTCTGACGGCAGAAAAAGACCTCATGGTCCATCTAGTCTGCCCTTATACTATTTCCTGTATTTTATCTTACAATTGATATATGTTTATCCCAGGCATGTTTAAATGCTGGCAGTTTGTTCCAAGGATCTACTACTCTTTCAGTAAAATAATATTTTCTCATGTTGCTTTTGATCTTTTCCCCAACTAACTTCAGATTGTGTCCCCTTGTTCTTGTGTTCACTTTCCTATTAAAAACACTTCCCTCCTGAACCTTATTTAACCCTTTCACATATTTAAATGTTGCGATCATGTCCCCCCTTTTCCTTCTGTCCTCCACACTAGACAGACTGAGTTCATGAAGTCTTTCCTGATACGTTTTATGCTTAAGACCTTCCACCATTCTTGTAGCCCGTCTTTGGACCCGTTCAATTTTGTCCATATCTTTTTGTAGGTGAGGTCTCCAGAACTGAACAGTCTTCCAAATGTGGTCTCACCAGCGCTCTATACAGCGGGTTCACAATCTCCCTCTTCCTGCTTGTTATACCTCTAGCTATGCAGCCAAGCATCCTACTTGCTTTCCCTACCGCCCGACCACATGGCTCACCCATTTTGGGAGTGTCAGAAATCACAACCCCTAAATCCTTTTCTTCTGAAGTTTTTGCTAACACAGAACTGCCAATACAATACTCAGATTGAGGATTCCTTTTGCCCAAGTGCATTATTTTACATTTGGAAACATTAAACTGCAGTTTCCATTGCTTTGACCATCTAAGTGCCAAATTCTGCACACAGAATGAACAATAAAAGTGGGCGGCTAATTACCCCACTTAAATTACCATATTTTTTGGTGTATAAGACAGAGCTTTTCCCCACCTAAAAGACGCTGAAAATTTGGGTGCATTTTATACTCCGCGTATCGTTATTTTCCCCAGCCCTAACGAGATGCTTCCCAGCTTGCAGAATTTTTTCATTGCTACTCCAAAGTTTTTTTTTTCCAGGTAGTCCTCGATCTATGACTGACATATGGCTTAAAGAGCAAAGCAGACTCAACACAACGTTCCACAGTGGTACCTCTGCTTACGAACTTAATTCGCTCCGTGACCAGGTTCTTAAGTAGAAAAGTTTGTAAGAAGAAGCAATTTTTCCCATAGGAATCAATGTAAAAGCAAATAATGCGTGCGATTGGGGGAATCACGGGGAGGGTGGAGGCCCTGTTTCCTCCCAGGAGATTCCTAGAGAGGCCCCATGGAGGCTTCTCCCCCCCTTTTCCGGCCCCGTTTCCTCCGAGGAGATTCCTAGAGAGGCCCCATGGAGGCTTCTCCCCACCTTTTCCGGCCCTGTTTCCTCCCAGGAGATTCCTAGAGAGGCCCCATAGAGGCTTCTCCCTGCCTTTTTCAGCTCTCTTTCCTCCCAGGAGATTCCTAGAGAGGCCACACAGAGGCTTCTTCCCGCCTTTTCCGGCCCTGTTTCCTCCCAGGAGATTCCTAGAGAGGCCACACAGAGGCTTCTTCCCGCCTTTTCCGGCCCTGTTTCCTCCCAGGAGATTCCTAGAGAGGCCCCACGGAGGCTTCTCCCTGCCTTTTCCGGCCCCGTTTCCTCCCAGGAGATTCCTAGAGAGGCCCCACAGAGGCTTCTCCCTGCCTTTTCTGGCCCTGCTTCCTCCCAGGAGATTCCTAGAGAGGCCCCACAGAGGCTTCTCCCTGCCTTTTCTGGCCCTGCTTCCTCCCAGAAGATTCCTAGAGAGGCCCCACGGAGGCTTCTCCCTGGCTTTTCCAGCTGTTTCCTCCCAGGAGATTCCTAGAGAGGCCCCACAGAGGCTTCTCCCTGCCTTTTCTGGCCCTGCTTCCTCCCAGGAGATTCCTAGAGAGGCCCCACGGAGGCTTCTCCCTGGCTTTTCCAGCTGTTTCCTCCCAGGAGATTCCTAGAGAGGCCTCGCGGAGGCTTCTCCCTGCCTTTTCCGGTTACAGTTTCAGAGGCTCAGGTTTGTAAGTGGAAAATGGTTCTTGAGAAGAGGCAAAAAATTATTGAACACCCGGTTCTTATCTAGAAAAGTTTGTAAGTAGAGGTGTTCTTAGGTATAGGTACCACTGTACTTCTAAAATGGAGCTATTAAATACCCCTGAACAAGTCCTTCATGAAGAGATACAGAATTTCAGAGGAAAAACCTGAAAGAACAGAAGAAGAAGACAAGACTTACTTTAGCCCTGGCAAATCTTTAACGCTTGCTGTGATTTCTCCAGCTTCCGGAACAAACTTCTCTACCAATTCCAGAGGTCCCCAAAACGACTTATTTTGGCCCAGGAAAGTCTTCTTGGCTAAACGAAAACATTTGTCGTTTGTTTTTAAATATCTGAATGGGCATTTCAAAGTCATTTGGAACAGTGGCATTGAGTTAGAAAGGCAAACACTTTCAAAATCTCTCAATAGTGTATCTTAATTCAGACTTCCCTGATTATAAAAATCTCCAGTGACGGAGCTCCCACAAGTTCTGAAGGCAAACCTTTCCACTGGAGATTTTTAAGAAGGGATTATTATTATTATTATTATTATTATTATTATTATTATTATTATTATTATTGTTGTTCTGTCTGGGTCCCCCCAGACGCCAACACCAACCAAAAAGAGTATCCAGACACACTGGTAAAAAGCAAAGGCAGTTTATATAATTCAAAGCAAACACAGGTAACAAAAACTGTTCTTACAGACAGGAACAAGATGAAGCTTCACAGAGGTTTCACGAAGGCCAGGCAATAAAACAGGATTCTTGCTGGCAAAACCAACACTGGAGATAATAAAACCCACGCCTCCCCCAAGTCTTCCAGGCTTCTAGGCCACAAGCCAAGATCAGAGACGCCAAGAATCGAAGCAAGGTCACAGGACTCCCAGTTGATAACTCTCCACGAGACTGTAAGGGCGGGCCTGCCTTTTCAACCCTGCTGAGGAGAACCACACCCAAACCCAGCTGTTGCCAATTCAGGGATGGAAATACCTTTCTAATTGGCCCCTTCTTTGAGCTGCACGTCTCTGCCTCATGTCTATTATAGCCTGTGCGTCTTCATCCAATGAATCCAGGCTACTAGCTGGGGAGAGCCCCCCCCCGGGGGTCTCAGGCTGCTCTCCCTCCTCTTCTTCCCGATGTTCCTCTCCCCCGTCTGCCTGGTCCTCCCCCTCCTGGTCACTGTCCTCCTCCTCTGGGCATGGATCCGGCAGAGCTCCAGCCGGTCCCTGAGGAGCCTCAGGCTGAATCACAACAATTACTATTATTACTATTATTATTATTATTATTATTATTATTATTATTATTATTATTTAGATTTGTATGTTGCCCTTCTCCGAAAGTCGGAGATTGGACAAGTGATGGCGAACCTTTTTTTGGTTGGGTGCCTATAGTGCAATGCCCTTCCACACAACTCCCCCCACAAACGTGTATGTAGGCCTCACTGAAGCCTCTGGACTTCCGATAGGCCCATTGGGCCATTTTTCGCCCTTCCCAGGCTTCAGGAGAGCCTCTGAAGCCTGTGGGTGGTGAAAGACGGGCCCAACGGGCCTAGCAGAAGTTCTCAAACAAACTAGTTGTCAGGCCCAAAGTCATTATGTGAAGTCCAAGGTGGGTCTATGCCAGCCATTTCACCTAGAGGAGATTCTAGGCAATTTATAATAAATAAAAACCATAAGATGAAACATGAAAACAGTGCATACTGTATTAACACCAAAACTGATTTAAAATACAGTGATACCTTGTCTTACAAACTTAATTGGTTCCGGGACGAGGTTCTTAAGGTGAAAAGTTTGTAAGACGAAACAATGTTTCCCATAGGAATCAATGGAAAAGCGAATAATGCATTCAAGCCCAAAATTCACACCTTTTGCCAGCCGAAGCGCCCGTTTTTGTGCTGCTGGGATTCCCCTGAGGCTCCCCTCCATGGGAAACCCCACCTCCGGACTTCTGTGTGTTTGCGATGCTGCAGGGGAAACCCAGCAGTGCAAAAACGGGTGCTTTGCTGGCAACGGAAGTCCGGAGGCGGGGCATCCCAGCGGCGGCAATGGGTTTGTAAGGTGAAAATAGTTTGTAAGAAGAGGCAAAAAAATCTTAAACCCCGGGTTTGTATCTGAAAAGTTTGTATGACGAGTCATTTGTAAGACGAGGTATCACTGTACTGGTTCTTCCCCATTCATTTGATAACATTCCCACCTTGTTCCATTTAAAAGTGTATGTTAAATAATAATAATAATAATAATAATAATAATAATAATAATAATAATAATAATTTATTAGATTTGTATGCCGCCCCTCTCCGAAGACTCGGGGCGGCTCACAACAATAATAAACAGTATACAGTAAACAAATCTAATATTTAAAAGAAAGAGATATCTACAAGCCCATTGTATAAAACCATACAACACAAGCATACCATACATAAAACTATATAAGCCTGGGGGGAAATTTTATTTTATTTTTATTTATTAGATTTGTATGCCGCCCCTCTCCGCAGACTCCGCAGAAATGTTTCAATTCCCCCATGCTAAAACTAAATGCCTTAGTTGATTCCATAAACCAATAAATCAATTTTGTAGGCTTACAATTCTTATCCTATTGGGGTAGACCATCAAATAAAGTCTACTATATACATGTATATGTGGGAAACTGCCCACTACCAAGAAATGAAAAAATATACTCACTTACGGACTTTACCAATGAAAATGGACTATCCCTTTAAACCAGGAGCCTCCAAACTTGGCAATTTTATAAGACGTGCGGACTTCAACTCCCAGAATTCTTGCATAGCTGGCTGAGGAATTCTGGGAGTTGAAGTCCAAAAGTCTGAAAGTTGCCACGTTTGGAGACGCTTTGCTTTACCTATGAAAATGTCTTAGAAAACAAAGCATACTTCCCTATCTACTAGTTTAATCCAGTTTAAGGATGTGGATATAATCCCTAGAGGAGATCTAGACTCACCTTTTAAGCCGTGTTTAAGGCAGTGCTCCATGACTACAAAGAACTGCTGAAGAGGTGCATAGTCGGAGTCCAAGGTTCTCCCAAGATTTAAAGCGGATTCGATCAAGCCCTTTATGCTTAGTTTCGCCATATTCATCAGGTTCATGCGTTCATTGGCCATGACATAGTTGGGATCTGCAAGAGAGCATGCATACATGGTTTAATAAGATCGTAATTTCAATTGACTGGAAAACAAAAACTGAAGAAAACGCAGAGATAATATCTGGAATACCTAAAACAGCAGGTTAGGCTAAATAATCTTGGAAAAAGTCTATCTTCTGATGTATGATCGCTAAGCGTTGAGACTGACATGATGGAACATCAATATAAAGAATATTGTATAGGGGGTGGACAATAAAATGGAAACACCTTGCAGCTCTTCCATGGAATCCAGATTTGTGAAGCTCCCTTCGAACAGTTTTTGTGGAAACTGGGTTCTGTACGTGTCTATTGAGCTCTGCAGTGATTTTAGGAGCTGTGGTCCTGCGATCCGCTCTAACAATTCAATTCAATTCAATTCATTCATTCATTCATTCATTCATTGGATTTGTATGCCGCCCCTCTCCGGAGACTCGGGGCGGCTATCATCAATAATAAGACAGTGTACAATAATAATCCAATACTAAAAACAATTAAAAACCCATTAATATAAAAACCAAACATACATACAGACATACCATGCATAAAATTGTAAAGGCCTAGGGGGAAAGGGTATCTCAATTCCCCCATGCCTGGCGGCAGAGGTGGGTTTTAAGTAGCTTACGAAAGGCAAGGAGGGTGGGGGCAATTCTAATTTCTGGGGGGAGTTGGTTCCAGAGGGCCGGGGCCGCCACAGAGAAGGCTCTTCCCCTGCATCCCACCAAGCGGCATTGTTTAGTTGACGGGACCCAGAGAAGACCCACTCTGTGGGACCTAACTGGTCGCTGGGATTCGTGCAGCAGAAGGCGATCCCTGAGATAATTTAGAGTCCGACGGTCTCTCTCAGACAACTTCGACTTTCGACCAGACCTGTGCTTGGCTGAGGACGTTTTCCCTTCTCTTTCAAAAGCAGTCATGACTTTTGAGACATGACCTCTTGAAATGCCAAATATTCGGGCACTTTCTTTTACACTAGCGCCTGCCACTCGAGCACCAACAATTTGGCCTCTTTGAAAGTCGGAGAGGTCTGCCATTTCTAGAAGGTTATAACCAATTTCCTTAAATTTGTGTTTAAAAAAAAAGGTAGTTTAAAAAAACATCAAATAACAGAATTTTAAAAAACCATTAAAATATGTCAAGTTTTGATTGATTTGAACATGTTCAAACATTATGCCAAAAAGTCAAATGTTTCCATTTTTTTGTCCACCCCCTGTATATTGTATTGTATACTGTATATTGTATTGTATACTGCAGAAAAAACAATTGCTACCAACCTGCCTTCCATTGAGGACCTGTATACTGCATGAGTCAAAAAGAAGGCGGTGAAAATATTTACCCCTCGCATCCTGGACATAAACTATTTCAACTCCTACCCTCAAAACGTTGCTATAGAGCGCCGCACACCAAGACAACTAGACACAAGAACAGTTTTTTCCCCAAACACCATCACTCTGCTAAACAAATAACACTGTCAAACTATTTACTAAGTCTGCACTACTATTAAACTTCTCATTATTCCCATCACTCATCTCCTCCCACTAATGACTGTATGATTGTAACTTACTTGTATCCTTACAATTTATATTGACTTGTTCCTAATATGATAGGATTGCTTACTGGTATTTGTACCCTATGACAATCGTTAAGTTTTGCACTTTATGATTCTTGAGGATGCACCAAAACAAATTCCTTGTGTGTCCAATCACACTTGGTCAATAAATGCTCTATTCAGCTCTGTACTATTCTTCTATTTTATTCTATCTTTAAGAATGACAATAACCATATCTATTAAGAAGTAGTTCAAGAACGGTGAAAGTTTTTTAAAAAAATCCTTGCAGAAAATAGGAAAACTTTAAGGTAGACTTCCCAAAAAAACTGAATTTGACCAAGTCTTCCAAATTTCCACCCGGGTGGTAGAAGACAATTATATACAGTTTATTTAAATATATATATATTTATGTTTGGGTATGTATATGTTGTTTGCTTTTTAAAATATGATAGGGTTTTATGTGCTTTTTAATATTAGATTTGTTTTCGCTGGAATATTGTTTTTATTATTGTTGTGAGCCGCCTCGACTGTTCGGAGAGGGGCGGCATACAAATCTAATAAATAATAATAATAATAATAATAATAATAATCTCTCGCTACTTTGCGGTTCATCTTTTGTGGATTCGCTACTTCACGGGTTTTCAAAGGGGGCTTAAATCCATTAAATCCATTAAAATTTTTAAATCTATTAAAAATTCATAAAATTCTTCTATAGTACAGTGTTCCCTTGATTTTCAAGGGGGATGCGTTCCGAGACCGCCCGCAAAAGTCAAATTTCCACGAAGTAGAGATGCGGAGGTAAATACACTATTTTTGGCTATGAACAGTATCACAAGCCTTCCCTTAACACATTAAACCCCTAAATTGCAATTTCCCATTCCCCTAGCAACCATTTAGATTATTACTCACCATGTTTATTTATTAAAGTTTATTTAAAAAAATATTTATTAAAGGCAGACGAAAGTTTGGCAATGACACATGACGTCATCGGGCAGGAAAAACCATGGTATAGGGGAAAAACCCCGCGAAGTACTTTTTAATTAATATTTTTGAAAAACCGTGGTATAGACTTTTCGCGTAGTTCGAACCCGCGAAAATCGAGGGAACACTGTACTACTATACTCTATTAAAGAAACTAGTAGGATATCACATGTAGTTCCAGCTGAGAAACATTATAGAATGACTGTTTAATGCAAAGGGTGGGTTTTAAAAGTCCAAATACTCGTTAAATACATTTAAAAAAATTCTTTCCTCTACTTCACGGTAATTCGTTTTTCACGGGTGGTCTTGGAACGCATCCCCCGCGAAAAACGAGGCATCACTGTATACAGGTTGTCCTTGAATTTACAATTACGACAGAACCCAAAATATTCATTGCTAAGCTAGTCAGTTGTTAAATAAGTTGCATCACGTTTTATGACCTTTTTTGTTATGGTTGTTAAGCGAATCACTGCAGTTGTTAAGTAAATCTCATGGTCGTTAAATAAATCAGGCTTCTCCCATTGGCTTCAATTATCAGAACCTCTCTAGGAAAGTTGTCAGTGACAACCTAGGAACCAGTACCCTGCAACCATTGTAAACACAACCCTTGCTGGCTGCAGAATTGAAGTCCACATATCTTAATCCTGGGAGTCATCCAAAGCAGTCTCAAAATGGGTGAGCAATGTGGTCGGGCAGTAGGAAAAGCAAGTAGGATGCTTGGCTGCATAGCTAGAGGTATAACAAGCAGGAAGAGGGAGATTGTGATCCCGCTGTATAGAGCGCTGGTGAGACCCCATTTGGAATAATACTGTGTTCAGTTCTGGAGACCTCACCTACAAAAAGATATGGACAAAATTGAACGGGTCCAAAGACGGGCTACAAGAATGGTGGAAGGTCTTAAGCATAAAACGTATCAGGAAAGACT
This sequence comes from Erythrolamprus reginae, assembly GCF_031021105.1. Lineage (NCBI taxonomy): Eukaryota > Metazoa > Chordata > Lepidosauria > Squamata > Dipsadidae > Erythrolamprus > Erythrolamprus reginae. The sequence goes on from NC_091956.1 coordinate 6,680,022, forward strand.
TAATGAACTCAATCTGTCTAGTCTGGAGGACAGAAGGAAAAGGGGGGACATGATCGAAGCATTGAAATATGTTAAAGGGTTAAATAAGATTCAGGAGGGAAGTGTTTTTAATAGGAAAGTGAACCCAAGAACAAGGGGGCACAATCTGAAGTTAGTTGGGGGAAAGATCAAAAGCAACGTGAGAAAATATTATTTTACTGAAAGAGTAGTAGATCCTTGGAACAAACTTCCAGCAGACATGGTTGGTAAATCCACAGTAACTGAATTTAAACATGCCTGGGATAAACATATATCCATTGTAAGGTAAAATACAGGAAATAGTATAAGGGCAGACTAGATGGACCATGAGGTCTTTTTCTGCCGTCAGACTTCTATGTTTCTATGTTTCTAAGCATCTTTGTAAGGTGACCAGACGTCCTACTTTTGGCGGGACAGTCCCGCTTTTTACCAGTTTGCCCCACAGACCGCAGAGTTTTTAAAAAGTCCCGCCTTTTTGAAAGACATACCAGACGGCGGCTTGAATGCCGGCTGGAGATTTCGTTGGAGCTGCTTGCCGTGCAATCGCGCGGCTTGAAGGGACCGGCCGGCAAGCAGCTCAGCTTCCACACTTGGGGGGCTAGGGTGGACGTGAGAGACGTTGTGGAGGCCCCGGTGACGATGCTGCTGAAGAGGCACCGACGCCACTACTCCTCAGCCTGCCTGGCTCATCGCTGAGCGGCCGATGCCACGCCCCCTCGCAGGGAGAGAGAGAGAGAGAGACAGGATGGGCGAAGCGGCCAATGAGTCTTGCGCGGCTTCCCATAGAAGCCGAAGCAGTGGATTCGCCATCATGGCCGTCTTCTTTGTCAGGCGAGAGAGCGAGAGAGTGAAAGCGAGAGGGAGCGATAGAGAGAGAGAGGGAGAGAGAGAGAGAAAGAGAGAGAGGGAGGGAGAGAGAGAGAGAAAGAGAGAGAGGGAGGGAGAGAGAGAGGGAGAGAGAGAGGGAGGGAGAGAGTGAAAGAAAGAGAGGGAGAGAAAGAGAGAAAGAGAGAGAAAGAGAGAGGGAGAGAGAGAGAGAGAAAGAGAGAGAGAGAGGGAGGGAGAGAGAAAGAGAGAGAGGGAGGGAGAGAGAGAGAGGGAGCGATAGAGAGGGAGCGATAGAGAGGGAGCGATAGAGAGAGAGAAAGAGAGAGAGGGAGAGAGAGAGGGAGCGATAGAGAGAAAGAGAGAGAGGGAGGGAGAAAGAGAAAGAAAGAGAGAGAGGGAGCGATAGAGAGAAAGAAAGAGAGAGAGGGAGAGAGAGAGAGAGAAAGAGAGAGAGGGAGAGAGAGAGTGCACTTCTCTGGCGTTCCAGAGATTTTTCAGTCGTGTCCGTGTCCCCCCCCCTGTCCCCCTGCCAGTCAATGGTGTCCTGCTTTACCAAAATTATAATCTGGTCGCTTTAATCTTTGGGACTTAATTCTGGGAGTTGAAATCCGCACATCTTCAAATTACCAAGTTTGAGAAACACTCCCAATAGAAACATGTCGTCCATTGAACATGGTCTGAATCTTCAAATTTTGGCTTTTCAATCTTTACTGCCGCACAACCCCATTAAGTATTATTATTATTATTATTATTATTATTATTATTATTATTATTAATTGGATTTGTATGCCGCCCCTCTCCGCAGACTCGGGGCGGCTAACAACAATGATAAAAAACAACATGTAACAATCCAATTTAATAAAACAACTAAAAACCCTTATTATAAAAACCAAACATACACACAAACATACCATGCATAACTTGTAATGGCCTAGGGGAAGGAATATCCTAACTCCCCCATGCCTGGCGACAAAGGTGGGTCTTGAGTAGTTTACGAAAGACAGGGAGGGTGGGGGCAGTTCTAATCTCCGGGGGGAGTTGGTTCCAGAGGGCCGGGGCCGCCACAGAGAAGGCTCTTCCCCTGGGGCCCGCCAAACAACATTGTTTAGTCGACGGGACCCGGAGAAGGCCAACTCTGTGGGACCTTACCGGTCGCTGGGATTTGTGTGGTAGCAGGTGGTTCCAGAGGTAATCTGGTCCAATGCCATGTAGGGCTTTAAAGGTCATGACCAACACTTTGAATTGTGACCGGAAACTGATCGGCAGCCAATGCAAGCCACGGAGTGTTGAAGAAAATTGGATGCAAGATAAGGAAATGTATAAAAGCCACTCAATTACATTCCAAACTATAAACCCACAAAAAAGCTTACAGGTTTCTATTATAACGTCAAGACTGTTGTCCATTTCTGCTTTTTTGCCTAGGAGTGCGGCACAAATTTTTTCCCCCCCAACTGCAAGCAGATGCTGTTTCATTTGTTTACACCCTTTTCCACAATGAACTGTGGCATATCACACACAGCCTGCATTTACATCACACATGCAACCACAAATCAGCCAATCATAATTGAGCCAACTGCTTTGGCAGGAGCTGGCTAAATGGTGAGTTGCTTTATCATTTCCATGTACAGTGGTGCCTCTACTTAAGAACTCTTCTAGATAAGAACCGGATGTTCAAGATTTTTTTGGCCTCTTCTTAAGAACCATTTTCTGCTTAAGAACCCGAGCCTGGAAAGATTTCCCAAGAAATTTTAGAGCCGGACAAAGGCCCGGACAGTTTCCTGCCACTCCCCCTTTAATCCCGGCCATCTCGGGCTTTTCTGGGCTGCCAGAGGAGCCTTTCGGTGGCGCTTAAGGAGGCTTTGGCATCCCAGAGCAAACAGAGTGTTTCCCTTTCTCTGGGCACTTGGAGAGGGAATAAACCTCTGCCAGCACCCAAAAAAAAGAAACACTCCCTTCGCTCTGGGCAGCGACTGTCATCCTCCTCTTCTTCTTCCTCCTCCTCCTCCCACCCAAATTCTGAGCTTTTATTTCTTTCCTAATGGGTTTGCACGCATTATTTGCTTTTACATTGATTCCTATGGGAAAAATTGCTTCTACTTAGGAACTTTTTTACTTAAGAACTTGGTCACGGAACGAATTAAGTTCTTAAGTAGAGGTACCACTGTATTATGTGGTAGGATGCCAAGAGTTAGTTAGTTAGTTTGTTTATTTAATTTATTTTGTCCAATAGACAATGAGGGTTTTAGTGGGTATATATCTATATACTGTACACATAGTAAAACACATGATGAAGGTTATAGAGGAGATACTCATAGTAAAATATATCTAAGAAAGAATAGAGAAGAAGATATAGTAATAGAACATATCAATGAAAGAATAGAAGAAGAGAGATAGGAATAGAAGAAAGGTATAGGAGATATAGGAGAGCAATAGGACAGGGGACAGAAGCAGTGTTCCCTCTAATTTTTTGGGGGCGTGGGCGGAAATAATAAATAAATAAATAAATAAAAATAAATAAATAAGTAAATAAGTAAGTAAGTAAGTAAATAAATAAATAAACAAATAAACAAACAAACAAACAAACAAACAAATAAAAAACCCATCCTGTTTTGTCTCAATTTCAAAATAAAATACTGTACTGTGTGTCTATAACAGTGAGCTCATAATAGGGCAACTCTATCAATATCAAAATGCCACTTAAATAGTTGAGCTAGTTTCAAACTAGATTTTGATTTTCTTTCTCTCTTCCTTACTCCCATTCTTTTTCTTTCTCTTTTCCTTCCTCTCTTTTTTCTATCTGTTTCTCTCTCTTCCTCTCTTCCTCTCTCTCTCCTTCCCTCTCACTCTTTCCCTCTCGGCTTCTGGGCAGGTTTGGAAAACTCTGAGTTGATGATGATTTTTAAGTGAGCGATTGCTCACTGCTCAGCTTAGAGGGAACTATGGACGGAAGGCACGCTAGTGATCTTGCTAACCGTTGGTATATTCACAGGGTGAGTAAGCGCTGCGAGTTACAAACAGAAGAACAGAGTTTTAGATCAGAGGATTATTAGAGTTGGAAGGGACTTTGTAGGTCATCTAGGCCAGAGGTCCCCAACCTTTTTTGCACCAGGGACCGGCATTAAGCTAGACCAGTTTTCCATGGCCCGGTGGGGGGGGGGGGGGCGCTTTGGTCATATGGGGGTGGGGTTCATTTCCTCTTTCTCTCATTCCCTCTTTCTATCCTTTCTATCTCTCACTCTTTCCTTCTCTCCCTCCCTTTCTCTCTCTTTCCTTTCTCTCATTCCCTCTTTCTATCCTTTCTATCTCTCACTCTTTCCTTCTCTCTCTCCCTTTCTTTCTCTTTCCTTTCTCTCATTCCCTCTTTCTATCCTTTCTATCTCTCACTCTTTCCTTCTCTCCCTCCCTTTCTCTCTTTCCTTTCTCTCATTCCCTCTTTCTATCCTTTCTATCTCTCACTCTTTCCTTCTCTCCCTCCCTTTCTCTCTTTCCTTTCTCTCATTCCCTCTTTCTATCCTTTCTATCTCTCACTCTTTCCTTCTCTCCCTCCCTTTCTCTCTCTTTCCTTTCTCTCATTCCCTCTTTCTATCCTTTCTATCTCTCACTCTTTCCTTCTCTCTCTCCCTTTCTCTCTCTTTCCTTTCTCTCATTCCCTCTTTCTATCCTTTCTATCTCTCACTCTTTCCTTCTCTCCCTCCCTTTCTCTCTTTCCTTTCTCTCATTCCCTCTTTCTATCCTTTCTATCTCTCACTCTTTCCTTCTCTCCCTCCCTTTCTCTCTCTTTCCTTTCTCTCATTCCCTCTTTCTATCCTTTCTATCTCTCACTCTTTCCTTCTCTCTCTCCCTTTCTCTCTCTTTCCTTTCTCTCATTCCCTCTTACTCTCTATCCTTTCTATCTCTCACTCCTTTCTCTCCCTTTCTCTCTCTTTCCTTTCTCTCATTCACTCTTTGTCTCCTGGGGCTGCCTGCGCCTGCCCTGCACCCCCCACCGCGGAGGGAAAGCATTTGGTATCGGCACCGCCAACCCCCCCTCCACGAGCAGCAAAAGCCTAAGCGGCGGGGTGCGCCCTTTGCATTTCGGCATTGGCGCTCTCCCCTCCACGAGCAGCAAAAGCCTCAGCGATGGAGCAGAAAGGCAAACGACGCGATCAGTCGCTGAGGCTTTTGCTGCTCCTGGAGGAGAGAGCGCCAATGCCGAAATGCAAAGGGCGCACCCCGCCGCTTAGGCTTTTGCTGCTCCTGGAGGGGGGGAGGATTTAATCCTCCCCGCCCCCCCGGCAGCCAAACCTCGCTGAGGCTTTGGAGTTCGGGCAATCCGACGGAGTTCCCGCTCCCACCAACGCTCTGCAGCCGCGCCAGAGCCACCACCACGAGAAAGCTTTCCAAGACCCATCAACGTCCCGCTGGAAGCTGCCCTCCCGCCAGCCGCGCCGCCCCGGAGCCCCGAAGGCTCGCAGCAGAGGGAGGCAAAGCGGCGCGCGGCAGCCACAACAAGCCCGCACTTGTTGCGCGATGGGAGCGCGAGGACGACCGCAGGCGCGACCCGGGCAGCCTTTCGACCGACTCGCTTTCGCCGCGCCCGGATAGCGGCGGCGTCTCCTGGGGCTGCCTGCGCCTGCCCTGCACCCCCCACCGCGGAGGGAAAGCATTGCCGAAATGCACCCCGCCGCTTAGGCTTTTGCTGCTCCTGGAGGGGGGGAGGATTTAATCCTCCCCGCCCCCCCGGCAGCCAAAGCTAGCTGTCAGCGGCGCCGCGGACCGGCTGAAAAACCCCAGCGGCCCGGGCCCGGTCCGCGGACCGGCGGTTGGGGACCTCTGATCTAGGCCATATTCCATTTTAGACTGATGGTTGTCAAGCACTTCTTAAAAACCTTCAGTGATGGAAGCACCAACAATTTCTGGGTGATTAATTGTTCTCACTGTCAGGAATTTTTTCCGTTTTCAAATTGTGGTGACCAAAATTGGGTGCATTATTCCAAGTGTGGTCTTACCAGGACGTTATAAAATGGTATTAAGACGTCACATGTTCTTGATTCTATCCCTCTGTTAAGGCATTGCCTGTTGTAATTACCTGTTGTAAAGGTATTTGGAGTAGAATGAGATATGTACCTGCTGTGTGCGAATAAGAGATGTATTATGGACTGTATTATAATTACTGTGTAATATTATGGGGATATTGTATATCTTGTAAATAATACCTTTATCTATCTATCTATCTATCTATCTATCTATCTATCTATCTATCTATCTATCTATCTATCTATATATCTACAGTATCTATCTATCTATCTATCTATCTATCTAATCTATCTATCTATCCATCATCTATCTATCTATCTATCTATCTATCTATCTATCTATCTATCTATCTATCTATCTTATCTATCTATCTATCTATCTATCTATCTATCTATCCATCCCTACCTACCTACCTACCTACCTACCTACCTATCAGATTTGTACGCTGCCCCTCTCCGAAGACTCAGGGCGGCTCACAACAGCAATAAAAACAATATAGCAGTGGAACAAATCTAATATTAAAAACATATTTAATTTATGAGAATTTACTATATGCTGCTCTGTATTATTGACTGCCTGTGACCGCAGCCCAACCGCCCAAGACTTCCGACCTGCCCAGAGGTGTCCCGGTAAACAGATAAGTGCAATCCCTCACTGGTGACGTCACCAGTGAATCGCCACTGGTTCGGGCGATCTGGTCCGAACCGAGAGGACCCCAACCCTAATCTGGTTGGTTATGACCTATAAAGCCCTTCATGGCATCGGACCAGAATATCTCCGGGCCCATCTTCTGCCATATGAATCCCAGCGACCGATTAGGTCCCACAGAGTTGGCCTTCTCCGGGTCCCGTCGATGATCAATGTTGTCTGCCGGGCCCCGGGGAAGGGCCTTCTTTGTGGTGGCCCCGACCCTCTGGAATCAACTCCCCCCCCCGGAGATCAGGACGGCCTCCACCCTCCTCACCTTTCGCAAACTTCTTAAAGCCCACCTTGATTCCCCCGGGCCATTCCGTTTTATGCATGGTATGTTTGGGATGTTTGATTGTTTTTACACTAAGGGTTTTAAACTGTTTAAATACAGTGATACCTCGTATTACGAACTTAATTGGTTCTGGGATGAGGTTTGTAAAGTGAAAAGTTTGTAAGACAAAACAATGTTTTCCATAGGAATCAATGGAAAAGCGATTAATGCGTGCAAGCCGAAAATTCACCCCTTTTGCCAGCCGAAGCGCCCTTTTTTGCGCTGCTGGGATTCCCCTGAGGCTCCCCTCCATGGGAAACCCCACCTCCAGACTTCCGTGTTTTTGTGATGCTGCAGGGGAATCCCAGCAGTGGAATCCCAGCATTGGAAAAACGAGTGCTTCGCTGGCAACGGAAGTCCGGAGGTGAGGTTTCCAGCGAGGGGAGCCTCAGCGAAATTGCAGCATCGCAAAAACATGGAAATCCTTGAAACCCCACCTCTGGACTTCCGTATTTTTGTGATGCTGTGATTTCGCTGAGGCTCCCCTCGCTCACGAAACCCCACCTCTGGACTTCCATTGGCAGCGAAGCACCCGTTTTTGCACTGCTGGGATTCCCCTGCAGCATCGCAAAAACACGGAAGTCCGGAGGTGGGGTTTCCCATGGAGGGGAGCCTCAGGGGAATCCCAGCAGTGCAAAAACAGACGCTTCGCTGGCAACAGAAGTCTGGAGGCGGGGCATCCCAGTGGCGGCGGCTTGGGTTTGTAAGGTGAAAATAGTTTGGAAAAAGAGGCAAAAAAATCTTAAACCCCGGGTTTGTATCTCGAAAAGTTTGTAAGACGAGGTATCACTGTAATTGGATTTGTACTATTTTATTTATTTATCTATCTATCTATCTATCTATCTATCTATCTATCTATCTATCTATCTATCTATTTATTGGATTTGTATGCCGCCCCTCTCCAGAGACTCGGGGCGGCTAACAGCGACAATAAAACAGTGTACAATAGTAATTTGGTATTAGAAATGATTAAAAATCCATTAATATAAAAACCAAACATACATACATACATACTATGCATAGAATTGTAAAGGCCTAGGGGGAAAGAGGATCTCAATTCCCCCATGCCTGGCGGCAGAGGTGGGTTTTAAGTTGTTTACAAAAGGCAAGGAGGGTGGGGGCAGTTCTAATCTTTGGGGGGGAGTTGGTTCCAGAGGGCCGGGGCCGCCACAGAGAAGGCTCTTCCCCTGGGTCCCGCCAGGCGACATTGCTTAGTTGACTATGCTTTATTGTTGTGAGCAGCTCCGAGTCTACGGATAGGAGCGGCATACAAATCTAATAAATAAATAAATAAATCTGCATATATTAACCTTTAGAGCAGTGTTTCCCAACCTTGGCAACTTGAAGATATCTGGACTTCAACTCCCAGAATTCCCCAGCCAGCATTCGCTGGCAGGGGAATTCTGGGAATTGAAGTCCAAATATCTTCAAGTTGCCAAGGTTGGGAAACACCGCTTTAGAGGACACAGGTATGTAGCATCAACATACAGAACGCATTTTATTTCTATTTATTTTATTAAATTTAATGGAAAATGTGCTCCTTCCAACGGGGACCGACAGTAACTCAGAAATAAAATAAATAAATGGAGGTATGGGTGCATATTAAAGGATGCGATGGACACGGACCACATTGAAGAGAAAATGTGTGGGTTTTTAACCGAGGAAAACGCAATAACAAGGTGGGCACAGATATGCATGTGGGACCCCTCGAGTGACAGCCCCTGGAAAGCAGCGTGCGACGACCAGCTCAAAAGACGACAAAAGCCATGGCAAAATGGAATGGGAAGAAAAGCAGGAAGATGTCGGTGTGGCACGCACCTTCTGTATCATCGCGCAATTGCTCCACCAAATCTGTCAAATCCTCCCAAGAGTCTTTGCAAACAGCAAAACAAAAAAGGGGGAAAAGAAAAGAAAAAATAAAATGTCATGGAGGCCAATGATACAAAGAAAAGACTGAAGGAGGAGGGAGTAAAAATCAAGGCAGAGAAACAAACAACAGAGAGAGAAGGAGGGTGCTATACAGGAAACACACTGGAATTAGCGAAGGTTGGAAGTCTGGAAAAAAATCGTTAATTACGATACTGCATAATAACACAGAGCACTAAAGCGATCAGAAAGAACGATTTTTTTTTTAACGGAGTCAAAAAAAAAAAAGAATATGAATGTCACGTGATTTACATTTGGATGTTTGACAACCGACTCACGTTTATGACAGTTACAGCGTCCCTGGATTCGGAGGACCACCTTTTGTGACCGTCCAGCAAGCAAAGTTCAATGGGGAAACCCGGTTCGGTTAACAACCAGGTTACTCATTCAACAACCGCGATGATTCACTTAACAAACACGTCAGGAAAAGTCACAAAAGGGGGCCAAGATTCACTTAACAAGTTTTTAACTTAGCAGCGAACATTCTGGGCGGTTTTCGTCAAATGTTTTTTGCTTCCGTGCATGCAGGGATGCAAAAAAATTGCCAAAATCTCCCGCGAATGTGCAGAAGCCAAATATCACTGTGACGCGCGCCCGCTGGTCTCGCAGATCTGCGTGCACATCAGCACATAGAAGATTGACTGCAGAAAAAGACCTCATGGTCCATCTAGTCTGCCCTTATACTATTTCCTGTATTTTTATCTTAGGATGGATCTATGTTTATCCCAGGCATGTTTAAATTCAGTTACTGTGGATTTACCAACCACGTCTGCTGGAAGTTTGTTCCAAGGATCTACTACTCTTTCAGTAAAATAATATTTTCACATGTTGCTTTTGATCTTTCCCCCAACTAACTTCAGATTGTGTCCCCTTGTTCTTGTGTTCACTTTCCTATTAAAAACACTTCCCTCCTGAACCTTATTCAACCCTTTAACATATTTAAATGTTTCGATCATGTCCCCCCTTTTCCTTCTGTCCTCCAGACTATACAGATTGAGTTCATGAAGTCTTTCCTGATATGTTTTATGCTTAAGACCTTCCACCATTCTTGTAGCCCGTCTTTGGACCCGTTCAATTTTGTCAATATCTTTTTGTAAGTGATCAAATCAAATCAAATCAAAACTAAATAGCAAACTTCTGATCTGTGGTTAGGGGGACCTTTGCACAGGTTCGCCTTGTGCACCAATTGCGTTCCTACTTGGATCAGGAGGTTCTTCTCACAGTCACTCATGCCCTTATCAGCTCACGGTTAGATTACTGAGACGCACGCTACATGGGGCTACCCCTGAACGGCGTTCGGAGACTACAGTTGGTCCAGAACGCAGCCGTGTGAGTTGTTATGAGTGCACCTAGGTACACCCATGTTACGCCAATCCTCCGCGGACTGCACTGGCTCCCGATCGGTGTCTGGGCACAATTCAAGGTGTTGGTTGTTACCTTTAAAGCCCTACGTAGCTTAGGGCTAGACTATCTAGTCCTCAGAGAGGCGTGGCATACAAATCTAATAAATAATAATAATAATAATAATAATAATAATAATAATAATAATATATTAGATTTATTGGATTTATATGCCGCCCCTCTCCGTAGACTCGGGGCGGCTCACAACATTGGTAAAAAACAATACATAGTAACAAATCTAATATTTAGCAATCTAAATTACAGTTTTAAGTTAAAAAATCCAAAAGAAACCTCAATATATAAAAAACAAGCACACAATCGAATCATACACAGAAACTACACGGGCAAGGGGGAGATGTTTCAATCCCCCCATGCCTGACGACAGAGGTGGGTTTTTAAGAGCTTGCAAAAGGCAAGGAGGGTGGGGGCAACTCTGATATCTGGGGGGAGCTGGTTCCAGAGGGTCGGAGCCACCAGAGAAGGCTCTTCCCCTGGGTCCCGCCAGACGACATTGTTTAGTCGACGGGACGCAGAGAAAACCCACTCTATGGGACCTAACCGGCCGCTGGGATTCGTGCGGCAGAAGGCGGTCCCGGAGATATTCTGGTCCGATGCCATATAGGGCTTTATAGGTCATAACCAACACTTTGAATTGTGACCTGAAACTGATCGGCAACCAATGCAGACTGCGGAGTGTTGGAGTAACATGGGCATATTTAGGAAGGCCCATGATAGCTCTCGCAGCTGCATTCTGCACGATCTGAAGTTTCCGAACATTCTTCAAAGGTAGCCCCATGTAGAGAGCGTTACAGTAGTCGATCTTTTTTTATTTTTTTTAAATTATTATTATTATTATTATTATTATTATTATTATTATTATTATTAAGCCGGGGTGAGTCAGGGTGGCGCAGCAGGTAGAGTGCTGTAGTGCAGGCCACTGAAGCTGACTTGTAGATCTGAAGGTCAGCGGTTCAAATCTCATCACCGGCTCAAGGTTGACTCAGCCTTCCATCCTTCCAAGGTGGGTAAAATGAGGACCCCGATTGTGGGGGCAATAGCCTAGCTCTGTTAAAAAAGTGCTATTGCTAACATGTTGTAAGCCGCCCTGAGTCTAAGGAGAAGGGCGGCATAAAAATCGAATAAATAAAATAAAATAAATAAATAAATAATAATAATAATAATAATAATAATAATTATTATTATTATTATTATTATTATCTACGAGACCGCCTCCTACCACATAGCTCCCAGCGACCGATATACTACTTAAAACAGATGGTTATCCAACATCGTCTTTAAAACTTCCATTTAAAAAAAAACACCAAACTTTTGAATGTCCTACTTTTTTAAAAAAGAACGGTTCAAAGCATTTTTAATATCAGATAAGTTGCACTCTTTAAAATAGCGTTTGATTTTTCCATCTTGCAACGTTTCCCATAAAAGGCCATTCTTGATTAGGTAATTCTGTGAACTTACTGTTACCTCTTAGCTGTTTTTAACTGAGAATCACATGGTGGTAAATAATTAACCACTCTCAGGCGTATAATAGGACTTTGCACCATCTAAATATTGAAAAATGTGTTTTTTATTGTGAAAGAAGATTGGAAAATATTTTTTTTCCCCTTATTAATTTTTAAACCTGCCACCTCTCCATATTCTTTTATTTCCCCCATTAAATATTCCCCTGCTTCTATCGGATCATCTATTATAAAGACTAGATCAGTGTTTCCCAACCTTGGCAATTTGAAGATATCTGGACTTCAACTCCCAGAATTCCCCAGCCAGCATTCGCTGGCTGGGGAATTCTGGGAGTTGAAGTCCAGATACCTTAAAGTTGCCAAGGTTGGGAAACACTGGACTAGATCATCTGCCTATGCCTGGACTTTAAACCTGTGATCTTTGGATTTATTTGGTTTAGCATTGTTTCAACAGATAGTATGTATAATAGTGTCAACCCCTAACCCCCAACATTTTTCCCTTAGACTATCAACAATTGACCTCTCCAGGTTCCTAAGAGGCCAGTAAGGGGCGTACATAAGTGCACTAGTGTGCCTTTCGTCCCCTGTCCAATTGTCTTTCCTTTATCTCATATATCATATATATTTTCTTCCTTTCATGTATTTTCTCCTCTATTTTTACATATTATCTTTATATATATTACTTCATGTCTATTCTCTTCCATATGTATTGTGTATTGGACAAATAAATAAATAAAAATAAAATAAAATAAAATAAAAATAAAATAAAAATAAAAAAATAAAATAAAATAAAAATAAAATAAAAATAAAAAAATAAAATAAAAATAAAATAAAAATAATAAAATAAAATAAAATAAAAATAAAATAAAATAATGAAGATAACGGACAACCTTGACGTACACCTCTCCAGATTTGAAATGATTCTGTTAAATCCCCATTAATCATGATTTTTGCGGATTGTGTATGATATTTTGTTTGCATCATTTGAATAAATTTAGGGCCAAATTTCATTTTTTGCAAATGTTCGAACATAAATTCCCATCTCAAATTATCAAATGCTTTCTCCGCGTCTAGGAACGTAAGAGCCATTTGTTTCTTGGGGAAGATTGGAAAATAATACAGTGAGGGTCCTGAGTTTCCTTCCATTTTTCATGGCTGAGCAAAACCTACATAGCTGGTCATTATTATTATTATTATTATTATTATTAAGCCGGGGTGAGTCAGGGTGGCGCAGCAGGTAGAGTGCTGTAGTGTAGGCCACTGAAGCTGACTTGTAGATCTGAAGGTCAGCGGTTCAAATCTCATCACCGGCTCAAGGTTGACTCAGCCTTCCATCCTTCTAAGGTGGGTAAAATGAGGACCCCGATTGTGGGGGCAATAGCCTAGCTCTGTTAAAAAAGTGCTATTGCTAACATGTTGTAAGCCGCCCTGAGTCTAAGGAGAAGGGCGGCATAAAAATCGAATAAATAAAATAAAATAAAATAAATAAATAAATAATAATAATAATAATAATAATTATTATTATTATTATTATTATCTATGAGACCGCCTCCTACCACATAGCTCCCAGCGACCGATATACTACTTAAAACAGATGGTTATCCAACATTGTCTTTAAAACTTCCATTTAAAAAAAAACACCAAACTTTTGGATGTCCTACTTTTTTAAAAAGAACGGTTTAAAGCATTTTTAATATCAGATAAGTTGCACTCTTTAAAATAGCAAAATTCACTTAACATATGTTTCGCTTAGAAGCAGAAGTGTTGGGTTCCATGGTTGTCATAAGTCGTGGACTACCTGTATTGAGATGAGGTCACAGATAAACCTCCAAGTGGCCTCAACAACTCTCAGAGAGATTGCTAACCAAATGGCCGCAAGGAATATAAATCCCCCCATTCCCTGCCAATCAGTCAGAACTGAAGAAGCTTCTTGAATGAGAAGCAAAACAACTTCAAGGAAAAACAAAGAACGTATAGTGGCCTCTTGAAAGAGCACCACTGGGAAAGCCAGACCGGACACCAACTGAGACGGAACCTGTGCTTCATATGTCTAGGCCAGAGATGCGAATCAACAAAGAAAATGACTTGGCTACTCTCTGTGAAAGTAAAAGAACAAGAAACAGCCTCAGTTAACTTTGAATTTTATGCAGAAGATCACCCTGGAATGGGCTCAGGTAACACAAGGTTGCCCATTGTGATAACTGTCAGAACAGCAGGTGGCTTTCACAACTGTGAATGTTACACTGGGGCATGATATTGGAAAAAGAAGAAGAAGGAAGAAGAAGAGGAAGAGGAAAAAGAAGAAGAGGAGGAGGAGGAGGAGGGAAAGAAAAGGAGGAGGAGAAGGAGAAGAAGAAAAAGAAGAAGAGGAGGTGGAGGAGAAGAACGAGGAGGAGGAAGAGGAGGAGGAGGAGGAGAAAAAGAAGAAGACAAGGAAGAGGAGGAGGAGGAGGAAGAGGAGGAGGAAGGAGGAGGAGGAGAAGAAAAAGAAGAGGAGGAGGAGGAGGAGGAGAAGAAGAAGAGGAGGTGGAGGAGAAGAAGGAGGAGGAGGAGGAAGAGAAAAAGAAGAGGAGGAGAAGAAGGAGAAGGAGAAGAAGGAGGAAGAGAAGAAGGAGGAAGAGGAGGAGAAGGAGAAGAAGAAGAGGAGGAGAAGAAGGAGAAGAAGAGGAGGTGGAGGAGGAGGAGAAGGAGAAGAAGGAGGAAGAGGAGGAAAAAAAAGGAGGAGGAAGAGGAGGAGGAGGAGGGAGGAGGAGGAGGAGGAGAAAAAGAAGAGGAGGAGAAGAAGGAGAAGGAGGAGAAGAAGAAGAAGAAGAAGAAGAAGAAGAAGAGAAGAAGAAGAAGAAGAAGACTAAGAAGAAGAAGGTTTTTGCTTTGTTTCAAAATAGAAGTTGTGATCAAAAGCAGTCCCTACAGGCCTAATGAGAGAACTAAATTCAAATCACCTTCACCAGATGCTTCCTGCTTTTAAAATGAAACCTTTGAACGAGAGATTAAATAATACTCTTTTACTGTGTATTTCCTATATCCGTTATAATAATCCCTTGTCCCTTATAATTTCCTACTTATCTCCTGTCCCGTCAAAACAGACCACCACGTATTATCTCTAAAATGTCCCAAATGACACATTATCTATTTACAACATCTAAACTTTAAACCATATCATTCCTTTCATAATCCATAAGTGGCATAGACTTCTTTTTAAGACCTTGGAAATCTTCTAGTCCAGGGACAGGCAAAGTTGGTTCTTCTATGACATGTGGACTTCAACTCCCAGAATTCCTGAGCTAGCATGACTGGCTCAGGAATTCTGGGAGTTGAAGTCCACAAG